>NW_022900916.1:10196978-10241203 GCF_012274545.1 Fukomys damarensis
TATATATTTCTATATATAGAAAATAGGGGCATTTGGAGAGAATTTGTATCTATTTCTGTCTATCTAGAAAATAGAGGCATTTGGGAAGAACATGCAACAAGAGAGTCTGTGTGGTTTGCCAGACAGAGGGCTGTGAGCTGGGGCTATTTGGTTGTAGAAGGCAATACGGAAGAAAATACAAGCTGGTCAAAGAAGGAAACACAGTGTGGCCACCAACATAAAACCACAGCAGCAACAATCAGGCAGACAGGACCCAAATGAGGTCTAAATCACATGTGGGAGGACAAAGGCCTCTGTGGGGTTTACACAGGTGAGCAGAGACATCTCAGTGGTAGGTGACCTGGGGGAAAGCATGAGACCAGAGAGGAAGAGAGATGAGAATGAAAAGAAAAGAAAAGAAAAAGAAAGAAAGCTGTGCTACTTTACCAAGTGACTGACAAACACTTTCCCTTTAGGGCACAAAAGATGAGTCTCCAGAGTAAGAGTGACAGAGTGTGCCCCAGAGGACAAGGGTGTGAAAATGATGGACACAGCAGAGACTGTGGGGATGCAGGGATCCAGCTGAGGTCTGGAGTTTGGAGAAGGTAAGAGGAGGTTGGAAAGGCCTCTGTCTCTGCAAGGAGAAGTAAGCCCTGGTCATCAAGAATAAATCTGGCAGCCACCACAGCATCTGTATTTGCTTAAACTGATTTCTCTCGTTGAATTCTGAACCTCTTTCCAATATAAACAGCATACTTCCTTCATGGCCAGGCAGTAAAATTCATTATTATATCATTCATTAAACATTTAAACTATTCATTAAAAAAATAAACGTTTTTATTGAGGTAAAATAAACCGCTCATTCTTATGGACACAGTACTCTCTCATGTCTTTAGGGTAATAATAGCGAATGTTTATTGAATACTTACAGTCCAGCAATCGTTCTAAGAGCTTTCTGTAAAATATATTGTTTAATCTTTCCAGCAACCCTATGAAGTAGCTACTATGGATCCATAATCCCTTATCCAGAGCTCTTGGGCTCAGTGGGTTTCCCAAATCAAATTTATCAGGCTTTAGTAAGGTAAGATGAATGCTATACAGTATACCATACCCCAGTGGTCTAGAGCTGCAACCTATAATCAAAAACATGAATATTTCTGCAAGGAAAGAGAGGAGCAGCTTTTCAGTTTTCAGAGTGTCTGGATTTCGGAAATACAGATCAGACTTATTATCCCTATTTGACACAGGGGGAAACTGAGCATTAAAAGGTTACGCAATCAGCTAGTAAGTGGTGTGGTCAGGAGTTGACCTGAAGCAGTCAGGCCCCAAACCTGGGTTCTCAGCAGTACTGCCACACCAGCACAAACTGTATGCCAATACTGTGCTCAGTACTTCGCATGCAGTACTGTGTTTTATGCCTACAACAAACTTTTAAGGGAGGAGGAATCATTATTGCTCCCATTTGACAGAAGAGACTGCAAGCAAAACTGACATAGCTCAGCTCACAAGAAGGAAGAGCTGGTGGGTGGAAAAGCACAGGGTGTAGGAGCTAGAAAATTCACAAAGGGAGAGGACAGGCTGTGAGTATCGATGATTTCTTAGGGAGGAATACATGGGCTCCTCCAGCAAAGGCATTCACTGCATCGGCAGCGAGAGCTGTTTCCTATAAAGATATGTTTCCCATTATGTCTTCATGAGATAATGCCTTTGACAGAGTAAATGAAAAGAGAATTTAAATACTAGATAAGCACTCTTCTTTGCTTTTTCACTAGGGAAGAGGAGCAAATATGTAGCTTCCGATCTGCAACTTAGAGAAGACAATCAGTACCGCTGACAAGCTCAGTCCTCAACCGCAGCAAGAAAGCACAGCTTTTCCTACACAGAAAAAGCTCCTAGGGTCCCACTCGGAGGAGGAAAAAAAGACGCTGGTGAATGATTTTATGGTAATTTAATTAAATTAATTAACAGCTACAGAATACTCACAAATACACACTCATTGATAAGATCCACACTACTGCCAACTCCCCGTCTTCAACACTAACCAAAACCATGGAGTTCAGTGTACGTTATCCAAACGCATTTACTAAAGTAAGGCTACTTCCGCTAGAGGGTAGATATTAAAACTTCCTTCCAGCAGTGCAGTCTACAAAGGCAGAATGTTGTTTACATTCCGAGCAAAATCGCAAGCACTTAACTGGAAGTTAAGACAGCGCTACAGGGCCGTCTCTGGAAAAGGAGAGGCTGACGAGAACACAGCATTTAGTACAAAGTGCTCCACCAGGCTGGGGTGGAATCAGGTTTTCTCTGGCACAGTCCAAGCTATAGTGACATCTGAGACCGTTCGACCCAAGAGTACAGGTTGGAGGGAACATCAGTCCTTGTCTCTTAAGATCTCACCCAGAGTTAGCAGCTGTATAGGGTTTCCCAACTTTCCCAATGGCCCATTTCGTGAATGAGGAAAAGAAGGCTCTTGGGAGGGTCAGTTCCTTGTCCTAGGTCATACCAAGCACGGGAAGTGACGTGGGCTCTGTTCCCATCCCTGCAGAGCTGGAGGAGGGGCAGGGATGGCTGGGAGTCTTTGGCCCACACCCCACTCCCCCACTTGAGCGGGGGTTCTAGGTTTCTCTGTTCCTCTTTGGGAAATAATCATTCTGCAAACAAGGTCCATAACAAAGAGGACAACTTTGAGATCTTTTGCCCTGCGGTTCACATTAATTTGTGAATAGAAGTTTTTTACCCGTCCCCATCTCCTGTGGGGGTGTGGCGTGCAGCCAGCGAGCACTGACTGTGGGAGAGGGTGAGATGTCCCTACCCCTGCATGGGAAACGGGACACATACCTAAGGCCTGCCTCGGCGACGGAAGACAGCATCTGACTCACACAGCAGCCCAAATCAACACCGTAAATCAAGGCAAACAATGTGGGAAAGCGCATTCCTGTGTCCTTAGCGGGATGGGAGCTGGAGGGCTCGATGCCCGGCACTCAGCCTTCAGTCCCCAGAACCACCCCTCTCTAGGCAGCCGGAGAGACCCGTTTTGGTCCTAAGGAAGGGGGATGGGGAGAGGGCCTGCTGCGCCACGCCCCACGGCCCTGGAGACAGCAGAGGTCACACATCCTGTGACCTCACCTGCAGACAGAGCTGCATGCATCTCTCTGCAAGATTCGCAGGGCCACCACACTGACATCCTTCACGTTCAGCATCTCAGTCCGGGTTTGCGGGTGTCCTGGGCACCCCAGAAGAATCCTGGAGGTCCCACATCCTTCCAGGTTCTCTTCTGTGCTCTGAGGCTCTGTGGAAGGTCTGGAGAAAGAACGAGGTGCCCTTGTCCACTTTGACCATATCACATGAGGCAACTGAGCCAGTACTGTCCCACAGCTGTCCGTGACCAACCCCCAGCCGGCCTGCCCTGACCCCACCCTGGCTGCAGGAGGGACTCTGCTTAGGAAGCATCTGTTGTGCAACACTGCTTTCAAATTTCCTACTCCAGCTCTGTGGGCTGAGCTGCGAACAGGGGGACAAAACCAGTGCGGAAGGACTGCTGACCCCCGGGCAGAAATGTGTGTGGGGCTCCATGCTCTGGCGGGCCCATAAACTCCACCTCTCTCTCCCCTCTCCTAAAATCCTCCGCATGGAATAAATTGAATTTTAAAAAGGCATAAACTCCAAGAACACGAGAACAAGAGAGGAGGTGAGAGCAGACCCTAGGCCCCACTAACATTCTGGATGCTGTTGTAGGTAGACCCTGAATGGCCACGCAGGCCCCACCCACCGGGTGAGGGACAGGCCAGAGACACAGGCTGATGAGAGCCCCCTGTGTGGGGCACTTTTCTGTTGCTGGGACAACACACCGGGTGCCCACAACTTAAAGGGGAAGGTGTTTATCTTGGCTCCTGGTTTTTATGGATTCAGTCCATGGTCAGCCTGCTCCAAGGCAAGAATGGCATGGCACAGGGACAGGAGGAAGCAGAGATAGAGAAGGAGTAGGGGAGGAAGTGACCTCCTTCACTGTCTAGGAGTTATCTCCAATTGAGAGACTTTTGGGGACTATTTTAGATCTAAACCACAAGGGACTCCCAAAACCCAGGAACATCCAGGTTTGGAGGTACAAGCTACCTTTGAAAAACACGTGTGGGGCACAATGAACATAGAAAACTAGGGGGGTAGTCTGTACAGGCTTCGTCTCAACCAAAGCCTGGAGAAATCAAGTTGTTTAAAAAAGGACATGAAATGACAGGACCCAGGTAACCCCGCTGTGCATAACCTTTACACAGTCCCAATGCTGTCAGCCCCAATCCTGGCTAGGTCAAAGAATGCCCTGCAGCCACATGGGAAGGGATGGATAGAAAAGAAGTGAGGTTAGGAGGATCTGTCCATGAAAGAAAACTTCACTTTCACACTAGGAAGTTAATAGATAATATAAAAGCTTTATAATACCTAGAAATGGCAAGATCAGGCAGCCACTTTACATTATAGAAGTACAGGAAGAAGAGTTGAAAGTATGTTCAAAGTATTTGCACCTGGAAAGTAGAAACTGAGGACAGCAAGGTATGCATAGCTGATGCTCTTGATTTTGAAATCCAAAAGGTCTAAAACCAAGATTTGCCTCATTTGGACCCAAAGTGGTGTCCTTGGTCTTCACTGATGGCCGGAAGTGCACACGGTACATGTGCTGCAGAAAGTCCTTTTTTTGGATGACAGCTGATGCCCCAGGCCTCAGTGGGAGTGCTCACCGATCACCTTTCTGAAATCCAAATAATTCTGAATTCCAAGACACCTGCTGCTCCAAAGGGGCTGGACAGCGAAGCCTATGCACCCGACCCCTCCGCAAGAAGCAGCTTCAGCCCCTTTCCCTCCAGCCCCCTAACTGCTGACTTTTTTGCTGAGGGCTTTGTTTAGTTATTTATTTTGGGTTTTTGAGGCAGGGTCTCACTATCTATTCCAGGAGGGCCTTGAACTCATAATGATCCTCCTGCCTCAGCCTCCCCCACTCAGATTCCTTCCTCTCTCTCTACCCTGGCAGAGCTGGAGCAGGCAATCCCTGGTGGAGACTCTGGACATTAGACTTCTAACCCCCTACCTAACCTACAAGGCCTTGTACGGCTTTGCACCACCTCTTCCTCTGACTTCCACTCCTCTCAACGCCCCCAGCCGTGACAGCCGTTTTCCTTTCTACCTCAGGACCCTTGTACCTGCCGTCCCTTTCTCACGACCCTCCTGGCCCTCACCCGTCTGTCTCCTCACTCACATCCTCCAGTTCTCTGGTCAAACATCACTTCCTTAGCGAGGCTCCCAACCCCCTCCAGACTCATTTTCTTTTGTTTACTTGCTCCTGCCCCTACTAGATGGCAAAAAACATAGAGGTAGGGCGTTTCACAGTCCTTTTAACCATTGGAGCCCCTGTACCTAAGGCAGAGCCAGCATACACCACATGATCATTACACACTTGTTAAATTAAAGAACAGACAGATGTGCTCATTGCATACCATTTGGAAAATCAAGAACAATGTAATGAGGAAGATGAAATTACCCTGGAACCCCATCACACAGTGTTAGTGCTGTGTCCTGAGGCCGGCAAAGCAAAGCCTTGAGCACTCAGGCCAGGCTCGCTGAAGGAGGCTGATCTAGGGTGTGTGAATATGGATCCAAGGTGTGTGATACCTGCATTAGTCCCCGGTTGGATTAGCACAGTTCTGGGTGAGGTGGAACGGACCTACTGAGGAGGTGTGGACGGCACCAATCTATGGGCCTGTGGTTGGACGGCACAGAAAGGGTCAGAAGGACACAGGCTTGCTGCTTGCTGCCTGCCACAGTATGAACTATTTCTCCTTGGCGATGCCCTCTGCCATGCCACCCTGCCTTGGAGCCAGCTGACTGTGGCCTGAAACCTTTACAAACTGTGAGACAAAACAAACCTTTCCTCCTTTAACTTATTATTATTATTATTATTTTGGGTACTGGGGATCGAACTCAGGACCTTGCGCTTGCCAGACAGGCACAGTACATCCCTGGCCCTTGTAGAACTTATTTTGTCCCGCAACAAAAAAGTAACTAAGACACACAGATATAAATATATATACAACTAAATGTGTGTGCTTAATAATAAAAATTGATAATGTTCTATTTCTTGATTAAGGATTTGGGTTTCACAAGAGCATTCTGGCAAAACTCAGAGAATATTCAGCCCCACCTTGATTCACGAACTTAATTCTTTCTACAATTCTGGTTGCAAACTAAGTTGAATGAGAACCAAATCAAATTCAATGGTTAAGTTCAATCTGACCTTCTGGGGAAATTTAATTTGGTTCTCACCAACTTGGTTTGTGATCAGAATCATAGAAAGAATTGTGTTCCTGAACCAAGGCACCCCTGTACATTGAATTTTATGTAAGTTTTCCCTCAAAAGAAAAAGCTCAGTAACAATATTAAACACTGGCTAATGACAAACAAGTATGTTGAAGTATTTAGGCAAATGTGTAATGCTGCCTGACAGTTACTTTAAATTACATCCCCTCCAAAGAAAAAATTAAGATGGATTACTGAACCGATAGAGGGACACTCGATGATAGCTATATGATAAAGCAAATGATAAAACAGGTGGCTGTTATAAAGGAGAATTCAGTGAAAAATCTTTTCAACTATGTTTGAAAATTTTCCTAATAATGTTGGGAAATAGCTTGAGATCATATTGATGATAGTTAATATCCTACATGGCTTAGTGACTGTTTTATTATATTTTCTGGCATCATTATTGTCTTAAAAAATGGCTGGATGGGTGTATAACACCTTATTTAACCAGTCTCCTATCTTTGGGCCTGTAGACTGTCTTTAATTTTATCAACAAGAGAGTCACGAAAATCCTGGTATATAAATGAATGTGTGCCTGCTGTTTATTTCCTCAGTTAAGACTCAGAAGGTCAATCCCAGGGGCCTCATGTCCTTTCATTATGGAGTCCTGTTAAGCACCTATCCTGATGGCCAACAGCAAAAGGTAGTGATTAAAAGGTTTCTCCTTGCTTTCTGGAGTCTAGAAATGTCCTAAGTGAGGGTAACTGCTTTTCTCTGCTCCCGCTACTGGACTACGTGTGTGGCCAAAAACACAGAAGACCCTCGGGAAAGTATCCTCAGTTACGTTAAGAGACAGTGTGACAGAATGACGCGTGCCACCTCACTGAGAAAGATGGCGAGAGGTACTTTTCTTCATGGGACATTTGAGGCTGCCACAGAGGAGAGGCAGTAGACGGGAAGTGATAGAAGCCAGGACCGAGGTCTTCTAGAGCGTACCATGCCACCAAGAGCCCATGGCTGGCTTCTCCCAAGTGGCACTAAGTGCACTTGGGTTCACCCCAAGCAATGGGAAATTACTGGGACCTTTGAAGAGAATGAGGTCAAACAAAACTGAACATTTCGGGGAAAGGCTTAGAGCAGATACTAAGGGAAGCAAGACGGGCTGAGGCTTTTCACTTCCTATACTCTGTGCCCTTCTGGCTGTGGGTGTGTTTTTTAAAAGTGTAATTTAATTTTATAATAAAAACTTTGCAGAGTAGGGGAAAGCTAATAAGGGAAAAGAAAAAATATGAGAAAATGAAAAAATGGAAATGAAGTGTTTGTAAAGGGGGAGGGGAGAAGGGGGTGAAGGGAGGGCAGGGACAAGGGGGAAAATGAGAACCAAGACCTGTCATGTAGAGGTACAAGATCCCAATGATGAATGTAACTGTACTGTATACCTAAAATGTACCAACAAATTCAATGAGGAAAAAAAAATTTGCAGAGATCAAAGCAAAAAGGTAGATGGGTTAATTTGGGGGTGATGCAGTACTAAGGATTGAATCTAGGACCTTTGTACTGCGTTACATCTCCAACCCTCCTTTAATTTTTATTTTGGGACAAAGTCTTAATGAGTTGCCTAGGCTAGGCTCCAACTTGCAGTCCTCCTGCCTCAGCCTCCTAGGGTGCTGGGGAACAGATGTACGCCACCATGCTGGCATATCTTTTGAAAGTATAAGACTCTAGTACACTGGCTCTAGAATTCACTGGAGAAATGATCCGCACCTTTTACATGGGTTTTATTGCTAAAGTCCATTTGTAAGGAATTGTATGGCACCTGGAATCCATTTCCCTGTACAGTGGAGGCAGTTTCTATTCCAGCCAGTGAGAACTTCTCTGATCCTTCAAGAAACTAAAATGGATCTGACTTTCATAAAGGATAGAAAAACTCTATTAACAGAAGACCCAAAGAGGATTTTCAAAGAATTGCATGGAGGCTGTAATTTTTCTTTAAAATAAAATTTTTTTTTCTAGAGAAGGTTGGTTAGAGATACGATTCACTTATTTTTTTTTTTTTAAGAGGAAAGAATTGCAGGGTGGAGGCAGGGGCAGGTTCACATAACTTTCCAGAGATAATTACTAAGGGATGAAAGTGAGAGGAGAGAGAGGTGTTCAGGACCTGAGGAGTGGTCCCAGAGTACTAAGGAAGGGGCTGGCCCTGGGCCCTGACATTCCAGAAGGGCAGGGTCTTAACACAGGAGGGCAGCGGGGAGGACTGGGGTGGCGCTGGGAACCCAGAGCAAACCCAGCCTCTCCCAGAGAAGGACAGGGAAGAGGCAAACAGCAAGTGGAACCTCCAAGCGGAGATTCCAGGAGGACCATCACCCAGCAATGACCTCAGGTGATTCATTAGTTCGCACACCTCGGGGACAACAGGAGCAAATGACTTCTAGGAAATAAGACACATTTCCATTAAGTGCAGAAGACAAGAGCTATTTAGCTGAAAGTCCTATGATAGCCAGAACTTAAGTGTCCAAATCACAGGAAAGCTGCAGGGTCACCCAAACAGCCAAGATGATCCAGGCCCACAAAAGCAGCCTAAGAAATGAGATAGATGGGGAGACAATGGTATGCCGGCATTTAATCGGCAGAGCAACAAGGTCCAAACGAAGGGCGATGTTTCCAGGGTAACAGGGTGCAAAAGTGAATTATGGAGGAAGATGGTGGCCACGAGCGAGGGCCATAAAGATCCCCAGAAGAAAGTGCGGGAACTGGGAGACAAGACAGCAGGTGATGCCTCCCACACCCCCACTTCCGTACACCTGGAAGTTTCATGAAGGACTGAAAGTCATCCTGGAGGGGTTCATCAGACCCTGGCCTTTTCATTACTTCCTGTTTCTTTGAATTATGATGCTATACAATGCACTCTTGTCTTAGATGCTGCTACCCCTCCACTTGCAATGGGGCTGTCCATACACACCCACTGTAAACTGAAAATACCATAGGTTAAAGGCCTTCAGTGGCCCAGGCCAGCAGCACAGCACAAGGGTGCTTCTCCTTGTGATCACTGTTAGGGACCTGCCATCACAGGCTGCATTTTCCTGGTGCTTCTTTTTTTTTTGGTACTGGGGATCGAACTCAGGTCCTTGCGCTTGCGAGGCAACTGCCAGAACCAATGAGCTAAATCCTGGTGCTTCTTAGCTGCATTTTCCTGGTGCTTCCCTTTTTTGGTACTGGGGATTGAACTCAGGTCCTTGCGCTTGTGAGGCAACTGCCAGAACCACTGAGCTAAATCCTGGTGCTTCTTAGCTCTTAAAAGAGCTCATGCTCTTATCTTTAGTTTCCCTCCCCACCAAGGCCGCAGCGGTCTGGAGAGGTTCAACCTGTTTCTGCAGGATCGAATCCATAAAAGGCAACCTGGCCTGTAATAGGGTAAAGGTAGCCTGCTCCTCATACATAAGCAATAGCCCAGCCCAAAACCAATAAAGGACCTTCCTTTCTTTGTTCTTTTCTTCTCTCTCCTCTCTCCCTAACCTGCCTTCCCTAATAAAATCTCCTGGGACCTCTCAGTGTGTGGCCTTGTGGTTGAGCGTTGCTGTGCCTCTACAATCAGCAGGGGGCTGTGGCTCACTCTTGAAGCCCAGCAGCTCCACTGAGTGCGGGACCACTGTATCATCAGCTTTTCCACTGCTGGAACCAAATACCCAACACCTACAAGCCACATGAGAAGAGGTTTATTTGGCTCACAATATTACAGGCTTCAGTCCACGGTCAGCTGCTCCAGGAGGAAAATCACCCCAGAAAGGCACGGTGGAGCATGGCTGCTCAACGTACTGCATCCGCAAAGCAGAGAGTGGAGGATGAGCCCAGACAGAAGGGGGCCAGGGACCACATACAGTTCCCACAGTCACAGGAAGTGCGCTTTAGTAATCCCTTAGGTGCCTCTCAAGCTAAGCAGGTCAACAATCACAATTATCCATCACAACTACACACTGCACCTAAAATGTACCAATAAATTCAATGAGAAAAAAAACCAAAAAAAACAACCCCAAAACTACACACTGCACTAGCTTGGGAAACAAAATTCAACATTCCAAGTACAGTCTCTAATGAATGTATAACCCTTTTACAGCACGGGAAAGTCAAAAAATTACAGGTCAAACTGTTGTAAGTCAGGGACCATCTGTGCTGGTAGGAAAGAAGAAACCACTGCACCAGTTAAACTATGAAACAGCATTAATCCTGAGATACACTCCAACTTCAGAGATGCTAAAGTGTGCAAAAAGTGGGCATCTTAGAATCGAAGAGCCACACAACACTGAAAGGACAATGCTCACCTCTTTCTGCGTGCCTGGGCCCATGACTCTATTCCCATTCCTAGCCCCCAGGAAAGGGGGCACTTGGCTGAGCTGCATCATTCCCGGAATCTGTATATGATGCAGGCAGGAAGTAGGTGGATGCGTGGGATGGAATGGTTGGTTGGTTCGTGCCAACCCAAGGATGGCTCAAAGCACTTTAGGGCTGGTTAGGTCGCTCCTTGGTAGAGTGCTTGCCTAGCCCGTTTCAAGGCCCTAGGTTCGATCCAGGCACCAGTCACTATCCCTCCCCATCCCCATGAAAGCAAAGGGATCCACCAAAGAAAGCAGGCCCGGGATGCCATGCTTGCTGTGGGTTTGTTTACACACCATGCAGGGTGTGTGGAGGGTGGACAGACAGAGCTGCCTCTGGACACTCTTCTCCTCGCACATGGAGATCCTGATGCCAACTGTGGCAGCCTCTGTGTGGAGCAGTGTGCTGGGGCCTCTGGGGACGTCTGCCAAAGGCCTGCCTCCCCCGCGAACGAGCACCACACATGTGCACTCGCTCATGATGGCGCAGGTCCTAAAAAGCAAGAGTCGGGCTGGGCTGTGCAGGAAATGTTTCATAAAGCATGAACCAAGTCTTCTCCCTTGGAAAAGAACTTCCCTCCAGCCTCCTTCAAGGGAGCTGGAAAGGAATGCTGTCCATTTGCAAATCAATAACCCCCATCGGCTGTGTAGACAATAAAGCGCAATATGTGATCCAGGACCCAGAATGGCTCAGTGTTCTAACATAATCCTCCACGAAGCGGACAGAAAAATGACACCGGCCTCCAGGCTGCCTCTGCCAGTGCCACACTGAGGGCTGGTGCCTGATTCTCTTTCTTTCTTTCTTTTTGGTGGAAAATCAGAAGGCTCCAGCTGAACACACTGCCAGGAGCTGAGGACACTCGACATTTCACCACTTCCTACTTTTCACCACTATTTGCATAAGGGCTGTTAGGAAAATACCTGTACCAGGAGGGAGGTGGCTTTACGGAAAAAGCATTTCAATCATTCACTTCCAGCCAGAATTTCACACACTTGAGGCACTTGACATTATCCTTAGAAATCAGGAGAGGAACAGCTGCTGCACAGGCCACACCTCCCAGGGATTGCAGCCTTTTGAGAAGAGGGGAGTTGGCGTGTGCGGAGATTAATTGTTAGGCTCAGAAATCCCAGCCAGAAGCAGGGGCTGGGAGACCGGGTAATAAAACTAATTTCCACTATACCCGGATCAGCCCGGTGCCCAACCCGCAGAGACAATAAAAAGGGCTTGTGGTTGGCAAACCTCATTTTCCAAGATTGTTCGACTAACTCCCTTCTAATTACTCTGAGTCTGGCACTGGAGCGAGAGCCCAGGGCAATGATGAGATGACCTGAACTCAAGGCTCACTGGGCACCATGCCGGCCAGGTCTTGAGGATCAGGGAATAAACAACATGCATCGCTTGCCCCACGTAGAGAGCTGGTTGGAGCACACCCCTGCCTCCTTTCCACTTGTGAGAGCCACTTTCAGCAACTCTGGTCCCTCCCAACGGGAAAGCGAAGGAATCTGTTCCTTTCCGAGGCACTCTCTGCAGGAACCAAGTATTCCTCAGTTTAGACAAAAATCACTGAAGAACTCTTGGAGCTGCCCACTCGACTGCAGGGAAGCCAGTCCTCGGGAAGCCACCGCACAGAGCGTCCAGCCAAAGTAGCCGACAGCATCTGACACATTTGGCCCGAGGTGTTCCAGAAACACACAGAGAGGTTTTTCTCTCCATAAAGGCCAAGTGGCACATTGTTACGGGCAATGGCTCAGCTGAGAGAGATTTTGAGGAAGCTGTTGCTGTTGCATGGGGAAGAAAAAAAAAAGCATGTGGATTTTGTGCACTTGAAATGAAAATCACAACTTGAAAGTGGAAGATGGTTCCATGATGGTCTGGCAGCTCTCCCTGGCCGGTACACTTTAAATCCTGCAGCCTGGGGATTTCCACCTCTGGCCCAGCACTCCTTCCCAGGCCGCATCTCAATGTACTGGGCACACGGGTGTCAATGCTGGCGGTGCGCCCGCCTGGACCGGGTTCCGGATGGTACCGGATAAGCCTGAATAAGCTTGCTGGGTACCTGGGTCAGTCAAAGTATGCAGCTGAAATGACAGGAGTTTTTGTCCCTTCCCTGCATCTCTGCTCCAGCAGAGAGGGGTGAGCTTAACCCCCACAAGGGCTGGCAGCCGTGGCTCTGGCCTTGCCCAGGACTGGGGGACCAGAGGGTACACACTTCTGGCATCCAGAATGCCCATGAACACCCACGAGAAAACATACCAATTAAACACCTAGTACAAGCCAGGCATAAGAGAGAATGCCAGAGGGATGGGCTCTGTGCCAAAGGAACCCAGAGCCCATCGGGAGGACAGGTACAACAGAAAGCAATAACACGACATGAAGGTAACACAACAGCCACCTGAATTAGGCTCCGGAAGCAGGTGGCCTAGTTCACCAAGCAGGGGCTGAAGGGGGCAGCGTCGGGGGAGCCTCATTCCAAATCAGCTGTCATGGTGAGGTGGGAAGCGGCCAGGCAGGCCCAGGGAGCAATCAGGAACAGAGGACTGAGAGGGGGCAGATGAGGTCTGTGGGAGCCTGGCCTGGAAGGGCCACAGTGAAGAGTCCTGCGGCCAGGTCACTCGGCAGGTCAGCCGGACGTGGTGGAAGGAACCCAGTTCTGGAAGAATCACACTGGGGAGTAAGGCTGGATCAGAGAGGCAGGTGCCAGAGAGAGGTAGGTGCCAGAGAGAGGGAGACAGTCAGAAGACTGTCAAGAGTGGGGTGTGGACAGCCTGTCACTGGGGGAGGAAAGGAGGCCTGCCTTGGTGGCCTGGGGCCTTCATGTCTCAGAGGCCAGCTCCCTCTGTCACCCTTGCTGAACTTTCCTGATTCACCAGATTCACACCTCTGGAATCTGAGCAATAATAGCCTGGCTTCTGGTTCTACTCCCCACCCACTTTTTCTGCAGTACTGGGGATCGAACCTAAGGCTTTCACAATCAGCTACATCCTCTGTCCTTGTTATTTTTTATTCTTGAGACAGGGTTTCACTAAGTTATCCAAGCTGGGTTCAATTCCTTGATTCTCCTGCCTCAGCCTCCCAATGTGCCGGGATTACAGGTGTGCATCGCTGCACTGGGCACCTTCAGTACTTTCTCCAGGTCTCACATCTTATTCCCAGGCTTCTAAACCAACTGCCTTAGGCTGGAGGAAACAGGGCCTGCTTCCTGCTTGGTCCAATCCATAGACCCCTGTCCAAATACAAACCCAGATGTGAGGTCACCCTTCTGGTTTGCCTGCCCTGGCTGGGAGCAGCCATTCGCCCCAGTCCTAGCCCCTTGGAATGACGGCAATCGCAGTCTTCTTGGAAACCTTTCAGGGACATTTCTCTGCATCCAGAGAAATCAGGACAACAGATGCCAACCCCAACTTCCTGAGGGAGCTCCAGTGGGCTACATACAAGGCGGGGGCAGAGCCAGGCCCTGTGCGCAGACTATGCGCAGACTAACTCCAGGTATCTCTCCTGTAACTAATTTCCAGTATCTGAACAGGAGCAACTCCCATGTGCAGCTTGGTTGTGCTGGAGGGCGCGTGTGCTCACAGAGCGTCAGGTGTCTAACTGCCTGCAACTCCCACAATCCCCGGAAGGCAGGGGGTGGGGCGGTGGGGGTGTTCCGTGTGCCTAGCAGAGCAGGGCCGCCCAGATGCTGTGGCCTGGTGTGGAACCCTGCAAGGCCACTCACTGGCTGTCTGACCCCGAGCAACTATTTCACTTCCTTGTGCCTCAGTTTCTCCAGCTATTAATGGCTAGCACATCATGAGCCCTTCACGATGTTCATGCAAGACGCGACCTCAGGGTGGAGCTGGTTTGAGCCAAGGGCCGAAAGGCCGAGCTTGTCTGAGGTTGCCTGGCTGGAACGTGAGGCGAACGTGAACTCTCTGGCTCTGGGCCGGACTCCTCATGTCATGTCAAGATTCTCTGCGAAGCACGTAGGGCCTGGCCGACCCCTTATAACACCTTGGAGAGGGCCTTTTCAGGGCTAACAATGAACACTGTTATCCTCCAGCAATTACTGCAAACGTAGAGCATACCTTTATTCTTTTGGGGAGGGGGATTTGAGATGAGATTTATATAATAAAATGTTTTCTAACCACTTAAAAGTATGCAATTTGGTATATAACTCACAATGTGGTACAAACATTATCACTATCCTGTTCCAGAATATTTTCATCATCCCCTAAATAAATTCCATTCCCCTCTTTCCCAGGTACTTGGCAACCACAAGTCTATTTTCTTTTCTTTTTTTTTTTTAATTTATTTTTATTTTTTTGGTACTGGGGATCGAACTTGGGACCTTGCACTTGCGAGGCAGGTGGCAGCACCATTGAGCTAAATCCCCAACCCCTCCATGAGTCTATTTTCCACCTCTATGGATTGCCCTGTTTGGAGAATTTCATATAAATGGAATCATGAAATGTGTGATCTTTGTATCTATCTTTTACTCAGCATAAAGTTTTCAAGGTAGGGCCATGTTGTAGCAAATATCAATGCTTTGCCCCTTTTTATGGCTAAATAATATTCCATGTAAGATATACCGTACAGTCTTTATTCATTCATTGGCTTGTGGATGTTTGTGTTGTTCCCACCTTTGGACTATTGCTGCTATGAACACTGGTATACATTTTACTGTGTGCACTTAGCTAACTGCCTAGCCATGGAATTGCTGGATTGTGCGGTAACTGTTTAACCTTTGGAAGAACGATCAAACTACTTTCCAAGGCTCTGTCATTTTATATTCCTGTTGGCAAGGTAATAGGATGGCAGTTTTTCCATCCCTACCAATGCTTGCAGTCTTCCTTTTTATTTTTTAAAATATATATTATTATAGCCATCCTGGTGGATGTGAAGTGGTGTCTCTGGTTTTGATTTGCATTTCCCAAATGACCAACAGTGCTGAGCATGATTTCAAGTGAGTACACCTCTATGTTCTCGATGTTATGGAAACTGAATCGCCATGCATGAACGAGGCCCCTTTTCTTAAAATGAAGGAGTGGGATGACCCGCACCAACCATGGCGGGGCAGGCCAGTGCCCATGAGACAGGTTCTCTTTGTTTGCTCCTGTAGGCTGCCCACTAGTGGTGGTCCTCAGGGCTGGGTGAGAGGCTGCACACAGCTCTCACGTCCTCCTTGGCCCACCCTGCCCTGCCCCTGTTGCTGGCTGTCAGAGTACACCTGTCTTCCGGGGCTGTCTCAGCTTCCTCTGCCTTCACAGTGCTAAAGGTAGCCTTATCAGGAGGCTGTGGGAGGCTCAGCTGGTGAAACAATGGCAGTCTGAGTAAAACTGGGGAGCTATGGGCAAGGCCACATGGCAGACCCGTCTAGGAAGCTCAGGGAGCAGATGGCCCCGAACGCCAGCCAATGCCAGGGACACTCACTGAGGCAAAACCCCCTGTGGTAGAGGCGGCAATGTGGCCCTGGCTGGACGGACATGTGGGCATGTGGGCACTGCAGTCCAGCTGGGCAAATGCCTTTCCAAAAAATACCCCATGGGCCCAACCCTGAAGGGCGGTTACCGAGGGCTGGGTGTCTAGGCTCAGGCGCCTTCTTTTCACTGCTGCCTTCTGGCCATGTTGCAGCTTTTCCAGGCCCTCACCAGAGACACAGGAGAAGAAAAACATTACTGCAGCTGCCGCAATTCTTGCAGAAAGGTAGACTGAAGCCCAAGAATTCTTGCTCTGTCATCACAACTACCCCCAAGCCTGTGGCTCAAAGTTGCAATTTGTTATCTCTCACAGTTCTACAGATGAAGCAGACTCCACTGGGCAGTTTTCCCTTCAGATCAGACGCCAACTGGGACCGGAGTCATATAAAGTTCTCTGTGTCCAAGATGGCTCATTCTCAGGGCTGGAGTGGGAAGTGCAGTCATGGCTGCTGTGCTGGGATGGTCAAACTTAGCTGTCAGCTGGAATAAGACTTCTGGAGGCGACTCCCTGTGTGTGTGGGGTGCTGGGCTCATCAGTGGATCTGCAGCAGGATGTGGCCCAGTGGTGGAGGTGGTCACCAGGGCGTGTCTTTGGAGGGTAGATCTCTCCCTGGCACTGGCCCCCATGCTCTGCTTCCTGGCCACTCTAAAGTGAGTGGCTCTGCCCCACCATGCCCTTCCTCCATCGTGTTTCTGCCTCAAAGCCGCTGAGTACAGACCGAAACCTCCACGAGCCCCAGACAAATTAAACAAGCTGTGGACATTGTGTACTGTGCCCAGAAACCAAGAAGCCCAACCCATCCGTACAAGTGTCTGCTCCCAAGTGGCCTGGGCTTCTTACAGCAAAGAGACTGCCCAATGGTGAGTGCTCCTGCAAAAACAGGCTCCTGCGACCAGACCTCGGATGTTACACGGTGTCCCTTCTGCTGTGTTTCACTCATCAAGTCCGGGCCACAGCGAATACTCTTCCACTCTTTAGTGTTACTCCACCAAAGACATCACACGAAAACAAAACACATATCCCTCATGAATACAGTCCTAAAAATCCTCAACCAAATTCTAACACTCATAATTCAGCAACATATCAAAGGGTTAAACACCACAGACAAATGGAATTTATCCCAGCAATGCAACATGTGAAAATCAACTGTGCAAAACACCATATTAATAGAATAAAGGACAAAACCACACAATCATCTCGATGAATGCAGCAAATGCATTGGACAAAATCCAACAGCCTTCACAACTTTCTCACTTGGTAAATGGTATACAGCTAATATTATACTTAACTGAAGAAAGACTGAAGAGTTTTCTCCCCCAAACTAGAAACAAGCCTGAGTGAGATGTTTACTCTCACTATTTCTATGCAGTATTGTACCAGAGGCCTTAGCCAGGGCAATTAGGCAAGAAAAAGAAATAAAAGGCATCCAGACTGGAAAAGGAAAAGTAAGACTACCCCCACTTTCAAAAGACATGATCTCAAATACAGAAAATCCTAAAAAATAAACACAAATAAAGAAAAAACGTTACAACTAACACAATTGTAGCAAGGTTGTAGAATACCAAAAACACAAGGGAATACATACAAGAGTTGTATGTCTACGTACAATCAGAAAATAAAACTAAGAACACAATTCCATGTACTATAGCACTGCAAAGGCAAGATACTTATAACTGAGCTTAACCCAAAACTACTAAAACTATAAATGTAGTTGACAGAAATGAAGATCTATAAATGGAAAAGATATTCTGTGTTCATGCATTCAAAGACCTAACATTGTTAAGATGGCTGCTACAGTTTGAATCTTTTTCTTATCAGTACATGTTTGCTGTACATAATGCTTACATTCCTTGTAGGGAGCTGGTACGTGTACAAGACACATCTCAACTACTTGTTTCTATCCCTTCCTCTCACCTCCTTCCCCACTTCTCCTCCCTCCATCTCTTGTTCTTCCCATTTGAGAAAGATCTCTACTTCCTATTTTCTATCTTTTATTTTGCTTTTAATTTATATTTTAGGTTTCACATATAAGAGAAACCATGTGATACTTAAGCTTGCATATCTGGTTTATTTCACTTAACATTATGGTCTCAAGGTGCATCCATTTTTCCTACAAATGACTCACTGTTGTCCTTCTTTATGGCAGAGTAGTACTTCAGTGTATGTAAATACCACACTTTCTTCATCCACTCATCTACTGATGGACACATAGGCTGCTTCCCAGATTTAGCTATTATGAATTGTGCTGCTATAAACATGGTTATGCATGTATCACTGTAATATATCTTTAACTCTCTGGGGAAGATACCTGCAAGGGGAATAGCTAGGTTAAATGACATTTCTATTTTCAATATTTTGAGGAATGTCCATATTCATTTCCACAGTGGTTGCACTAGTTTGCACTCCTTTTTCCTGGGAGCCTCACCAGCATTTGTTATTATTTGATTTCTTGAAAATGGCCATTCTTTCTGGAGATGGAATCTCAGTGTTGTTTTAATTTGCTGTTCCTCAAAGGCCACGTGGTAAAGCCTTGGTCTCTATCCCTGGTGCTATTAGGAGATGGAAGAACCTTTATAAGATAGGGCCTCTTCGGAGGAAGCTAGGCTGTGCCCTCAGAAAGGATAGCTTTCCTTGCCTTTCTCTGCCCTGAGCCGAGTGGCTTCCTGTACCCCACTCCCCACCATGATGTACTTCCTCCCCACTGTCCAAAAAAGGCAAGGGCAGCTGACCATGAACTAAGCTTATGAAACCAGGAGCCAAGCTTTCCTCTTTAGAAGTTAATTATCGCAGGTGTTTTGTCACCGTGAGGGAAAGCAGACTGAAACAATGATATACTCCCTAAATTGATCTGTAGACTCAACATAATCACTGAAAAAAAATCCCAACTACCATTTTTGGTAGCAATTGACAAAGTGATCCCAAAAGTCATATGGAAACTCAAGGAGTCCCTGTTATTTCAAATCAAAACACTCTTGAAAAACCATAAAGTTTGGAGGGCTCTTTTTTCACTGCTTCAAAACTTTCTGTGAAGCTACAGTCACAAAGATAGTATAAAGACAGATATACAGATCAATGGAATAGAATGCAGAGTCCAGAAATAAATCCTTACTTTTTTTTTATGGCCAATTTATTTTCAAGTAGGGTCCCAAGGCAATTCGATGGGGAAAGAACAATCTTTTTAACAAATGGTGCCAGGACAAGTGGATAGCCACAGGAAAAACAATGACTTTGGATCTCATATACACACATGTATGCATGTACACACACACACAAACACACACACATTTCAAAGTGGATCTGAGATCTAAATGAAGGTCAGAACAAAACATAATGTAAATCTTTGCGTGACCTTAGATTAGACAATGTTCTTCAGCTATAACACCAAAAGCAAAAACAACAAAAATTTGCTAAATAGGACATCATCAAATTTGAGGCCTTTGTTCTTCAAAGTATACCCTCAAGAAAAAGACAACACACAGAATGCGAAAAATTGCAAATCATATATCTGATAAAGTGACTACATCCACATTATTTAAAGAACTCTTACAACTTAACAAAAAGAGAACCAGTCTAATTAAAATTTGGGCAAACAATTTTAAAAGTATTTCTCCAAAGATGACTGCCCGTATATGCTGATGAGCACACTATGAAACAGTCGGCATATCAGTCACCAGAGAAATCTGAACAAAACCATAGCGAAAGCCAGAAAGTCATGGCCCATTTCTGTAATCCCAGCGCTTGAAGAGGTGAAGGAAGATGATCCCAAGTTCAAGCCCAGCTTGGACAACCTTAGTGGCACAGGGAGGCCTTGCCTAAAAAATAAAAAGGGCTGAAGATGCAGCTCAGAGAACACGCCTTATGTTCAACCCCCAGTACCAGAAAAACAACAGAAAAGCCCATGTGACATACCATTCCCCACCCAGTTGGAAGGCGATAATAAAAAGATAGACAATACTATGTAATAGATGTTGGGAAACACGTGAAGAATACATTGTGGTGGGAATGTAAAATGCTGCAGTTGCTTTGGAAATAATTTGGTAGGTCCTCAAAAAGTTAAGCACAGAGTTACCATGTAATCCACCAATTCCACTCCTAGGTAGATATTCAAGAGAACTGAAAACATACATCCACACAAAAACTTGTATACTATTTTTCATAACACAATTCACAATAGCTGAAAGGTAGAAAAAAAAACCCAACTGTCCATCAAATGATGAATGATAATCAGCATGTAGGTATATCCTACCGTGGAGCACTACTCAGCCATAAAAAGGAAATGGATCAACCTTAAAAATGTTGTACTACATGAAAGAAATCACACATAGAAGGCCACAGATTGCATGACCTATATGTTCCAAATAAGAAGATCCAGAGAAATAAAGCAGGTTAGTGGTTGCCAGGGCTTGCTGGGAGATGAATAGCAAGACAGCTTGTGGGTACGAGAGTGCTTTCGGGGGTAATAAAAATGTGCTAGACTTGGTGGTGTTGGCTGTACAACTGTGGGAAGATAGCAAAACGCATAATTATACACTTTAAAGGGGGTGAATTTTATGGTATATGAATTATATATAAAGCTTTTATTAAAAGACATATACATAAAAGGTCAGCCAAGTGTCACAGAGAGGGGACAACACTAGGAGACTGGCTTCCCTGTGACAGCATCTTCACAGACCATTTATCTCGGATTCTCCACTTGCTCCTCTGTCTTAATAAGAGGTCACTGGAGGTGGCCGCTAGTTCAAGGAGCATGCGTATCTGTGTTTTCCCTCCGATTCTGGGGATAAATCACATCCTGGTATCCCTTCTTTGTTTTAGCAAAAGAGTCCGGCAGGACCTCTAGGACCCAGGAGAAACTGCAAGTTGGAGCAGCGAGAGAGCAGATCCAGTGGAGAAGACAGCTGAAAGCACGAAGGGCAGATAAAATCAGGCCTGTGGAGACTTTCCAAGAGCCAGTCAACAGGTCTGGATGTGAACACTGCTGAGAGGAAGACCTGACTTGCGAAATTATTGTTTACTCCAAGCCCGAGATCAGCTCGGTACAGCAGAAAGCATGTAGGTGGAGAGATGGACAGATCAGGTTCCGTTCTTGTCTCAGCCACCCATTAGCTGTGTGACCTTCTGTGAGCCACTGAATTTTTGTCAGCCCCAGTTTGCCCAGCTGTCTGCAGGCGATCGGACTGAAAGGCTAACATGTAAAGTGCATGGTACAAAACAGCTGCTCAGTAGATGGTGGTTTTTATTTCTGGTACAGTCTTGTCAGCATAATCATTCTTACTAATGGCCTTTCTAGCATTCAGCAATACCTGCTCTGGGGTTTGGGGCTCACTTGGGAATTTCCCTTTTTCTAGCTGTTGTAGTTCTCCAGCCAAGAACAGATAGAAAAATTTTGAGTGTAAAGATTTCCTAAAAAAAAATCATGTGATCCAAATGTGACAATATGGTGAATTACCCTATACAGGCCTCTTAGAAAACAATGAAGAAAATATTAGCAGACTAATAGAAAACTAGGTGAGAACTATTTTAAAAAAGCAACTCACAAGAATTTGTGTAAGGCTAACAAGTACATGAAAATGTTCAACCTCATTAGTAATCATGAGAGTGCAAATTAAAATGAATTAACATTCGAACTTATTAAATCATCAAACATTTGAAAATCTTTGGTGAGCTATTGGCCAGAGCTCAGGAAACAGCCCCTTTCCTATATTCCTGATAGGAATATTAATTGGAACAATATTTCTAGAAAGCAGTTTAGCAGAGTATCAGAAGTATCAAAATTAGCATATTCCCGGACTCTGCATTCCACTTCTCAGAATTTATACTCAAGAAATAATCATGATTGTATGCAAAAAGAAATTACCTACAAGAATAGTCACTTGATTGTAATAATATTTTTAGTAATGAAAAAACTAAAAACAAACACTATATCCAAACGATGGGGAATTAGTTGAGTAAATTATGAAACACACATACGACAGAATACCTAGTGACCTGGAAGGGTTTTCATCACAGCCAAACAGTACAAAATTATCTCATTTTTGAAAAAATACACATGTCCATATTTCAAACAAGGTCACCACCGGTCATATCTAGGTAAGAGAATTACACTGGTTTTTCTTTTTTTTGTCAATGGGCATTTCCCACAATGATTATGCATCAGTTTTGTATTAGAAAAAAATGAATGTGTTCACGGGAGCCCAAACTGGCTCTGCATGGCAGCTCCATGCACCCAGCCTGCCAGGAGCTGCTTCTCCACTCTGTGACTGTCTCCCCTTCTAGCCCTCCTTGTAGCTGGGTCCCTCCCTGCCCTGCCTGAGCCCCAGGCCCAGCTCCAGCTGGAATGACCATGCCAATGAACCTCCAATTTCCCCTGAACCATCCCTGCAGGCCCCGTCACCTAACCTTTCCCTGCATCTCCAGAACATAGCACCCTGACAATAAAACCCTCTGCAGAATGCTTGTGGGCACCATCACTACCAAGTCCCCTGTTGGTTTGCTCCACACTGTTGAAGGCCCTAAGGGGGGCTGTACAGTCTGGGGGTGGGGCAGGAAGTGTGCACTTCTGTTCCAAAAGGTGGGAGCAGGCTGATCACCAGGTCATGGCAGGCTTCCCATCCACACCATGACTGCCAGGCCTGTCCCACACGATGGAATGCAGCTGGGAGGAGAGGGGAGGCCTGGTCTGGGGAAGGCTGGGCCGGTCATTCTTAAGGGCAAACAGTTAAGCGTGACAGTCCTGCCAAATCTCCTTTATGACACTGAATCACCAGGCAGACACCGGCTTGGCACCATGCTGGGAGACGGTGCTGCCTGAGGGTTTTAGGGCCGTACTGAAAGACACCAAGTGACAGGAAGCGGCCTCTCTTGGGCGGTGGTCACATGTGGTTTTCCACCCCACAGCAGGGGTGGCTGCTGCTGCTGACACCCAGGTTTCAGGCCTCCATCCACCTCCCTCCTTGGAGGGAGACATGTAGATTTTCCTCCAGAGCAAAGTGGATGCAAATGATTTACCAGGCGCCCTGAGGTCGAGAGGGGAATCCCTGAGGATGTTCAGGCCACTGGATGACAATGGGTCCTCTGAAGTCTGGGCCACTTCCTTCCATCCTGTTTCCCATCTGGGTTTACAGGGAGATCAAGCCCCAGCCACTGCAGCCTCGGCCCCCTTAACTCTTCCCATGGAGCCCCAAGGGCCAGCCAGGCCTCACACCCCTCACCCTGCGCAGCCACAGGGGCTCTGGGTGTTGTGGACAACTCTGTACTTTACCTCAAAAAAAAAAAAACCCACACAGATGTCAATTCTGCTTTACATTCTATTTTTGCCCTGCTATATTTTAATAATTCTAAGTGCCCCCCCAAATTTTCAAAATAGGGAGGAACCTTCAAACGGATAGTGGCTATGTTTAGCGGGCAGTGTTTTTTCTCAACGTTTCATAAGATAACAGTGGCTCTTACAATGAATGGCACCTTTGATTGATGACGCCTGATGATAAAAAGAACACTTTCTCCAAGAATCAGAGCAGCACCACTGTTCTGGAAGAGGTGCCAGGTATGCACAGCCCAGGCTCCCTGCTCAGGGTGTGGGTTTAAGGACCCTTCCTGGGCGGTATCTCCTGAGAAGCTGTCACACCGAGCCACTGTGGCCACAGGAGAGGGTGAGGAGGAACAAGATCCTCAGCCTTCCCTCTGGGGCTCCCGGATGGCGATGAGAGGAACTGTTTCCTGAGCATCTGCAATGGCTGAGCATGGTGCTGAGCTCCACCTCTTTTCACCCTCCCTGTTCCTACAACCCTCAGAGGCACCGGTTGCTGTTACACTTACAGGTGGGCAGGACGGAGCTCTGCAGTGCTGACCATTGTGGCTCCTGAAGAACAAGCACAGGCAGAGGCCACCAAACACACCTGTGTCCCCGGCCTGCAGAAGGGGCCCCTGACCCTTCTGTGAGAGCACCCAATGCCCCAGTCTCTCAGCTGCCCTCACCTGGGGCCCTAGTGCATACGGGGAGCTGGAGGACAGGATGGGAACCAGCCCAGTGAGGGGCAAAGTCAAGGTCAAGAGAAACTGGCAGCTGGTCTCCATCCCTGAGACACCTCCCTCTGGTCCTCATTCCTTCCCCACAAGCCATCACTTCATTTAGAAGCTTCCAAACTCAATTTCCCCAGCCCCTCCCTCCCCGTGCTTTCAAATCCTGGCTCATTGTTTTGCTCGTCCCACCATGGAAGGGCAACTTAGCAGCTGACCTGCAGAAACCACCAGAATTCTCAGACAAGAGTAACAGCTGCCTTTTCCCGACCATCAAGGGCAATACCGAGAGAACAAGCCAGGCGCAGAAAGGGAAGGTAGCCCACTCCAAATCACACAGTAAGCAGGCAGCAGGGCACCTTAGCCAGGATGCTAGCTGATACCTGACTGCAAAGCTGTAGTTCTTCCTACTAAGCTATCACTGCCTCTTCTACCAGCTATGCACAGGTATGAGATTTACAGGGGTCTTCTCCACCCAGCATACCTCAGTATCTGTCTTTCTTTGTGTCGTTGGTCCATTTGTCTGTCTCCGGATACAAAGGCCGAAGGACAATTGTGTTGGTAAAACTGAAAGCCTCCCATCCAACCTAAGGAGGATTTTTGCCTGAAATCCCAGCTACTCGGGAGGCTGAAGCAAGAGGATCTCAAATTTGAGGCCACGTAGGACAATTTAGTGAGACCTTGTGTCAAAATGTAATGAAAAGGGCTAGGATGTGGCTGAGTGGTAGAGCACTTGCCTAGCACGGGCAAGTTCCTAGGTTCAATTCCCAGCACAACAAACAAAAACAACAACCAAAACAGGGAGATTCACAAGAATCACAATCCCTAATATCAAAATTCAATTTTTAAAGCAGCACACTTATTCCCTGCTTGTCTCGATCTCCTCATGTCTCAAACTCCCAAGGGCTCACTCCCTTGTTATATCCATGCATTTCTTCAAGCACTATTTTTTTGGGAGAGCGTCACAGTGATACATCCTTGAGGGGCCACTGGTAAAGGAAAAGCCACAGATCCTCTCCCCAGGAAGTGTGCACACACAAACTCACCACATGCTTGTGTGGTGGCACATACCCACATGTCTCTAATCCTAGCACTCTGGGAAGTTGAGGCAGTTTAGCTGAAAGTTCGAGCCCAGTCCAGGCACCTGTCACTTTCTGTGAGGTGATCCTGGTTTTCCCTCCTTGCCACAGACCTCCCTCGTTCTCTGAGAAGTTCAACTACCTTCTTGTTCTAGGCCTCGAGCCCCATGCCACCTCCACCTGTCCACAGGAATTCTGATGACAATGGTACCATCTTCCCCACAAGTGCCCTCCTTTGGCGGGGCCTCCACATAAAGATCCCAAGGTCTTGTTCTGCTGACTGTCCTGCTTTCTGCCAGAGACTAAATCCAGGCCTCACAGCTCAGTCTGCTTCTAACCTCCCCTGCTCTGGAGGGCATGTGCCCGTCAGCTGTGCAATCCTGGTTTCTGGGGTGCTTGGCGCTGGCTGGGGCCCCGAGGAACAGTAAAGCACCAGGCATCCATCCTGGTCCAGGGCAGCCTGCAGGTACACAGCTTGGTGAGCAGACTTCAGCTTGACTTGACCTTGGGCTGGCATGTGGAACAGGGCCCTGGCACATGCACACTCCTGGCCACAGGCATGGAAGGAGAGGTGTGCAGGGTTGTGGTACCCAGAAGAGCTGAGGGCCGTCTTCCCTTCATGCCTCCACTGACTTCCAGAATACAGGGCACACCCGTGTTCGTAGCAGCGGTATTCACAACGGTCAAAGACACCCCAATATTCACCGACACACAAGTGGATAAACAAAATACAGCAGCAGTATTGTAAAAGGAAGGAAATGCTGACATGGTGAGGAAGAGCCTTGAAAACATTTTGTTAAGTGAAATGCAGAGGCCAATTCACAAAGGTAGACCAGAGTTTGTTGTCTGGGGAGGGAGGAACAGGAATTACTGGTTCATGGAGTAGAGTTTGTGTTTGGGACTCTGCAGAAGTTCTGGAAATGGATAGGGGTGCTGGTCACGCAACACTGTGAATGCATCTGGTGCCATTAAATTGTGTATTTTATAACGGTTAAAAAGCAGATTTCATGTTATGTATATTTTTTTTACAATTTAAAAGCTAAACTGGTGTGGTGGCATCTACCTGTAAACCCAGCATTCTGAGAGGCTGATGCAGGAGGACAGCAAATTGGAGCCCAGCCTGAACAATTTAGTAACTTAGCAACATCCTGTTTCAAAAAAAAAAAAAATTAAAAGGCCGGGGAATGTAGCTCAGTGCAAAGGCCTCCCTTGGGTTTAATCCTCAGTGTCCCCACCCCAAGAGTTTAAAAGATAGAGTGTGCTCTATGCTATGGCTTAAGGAAAAAAGAAAGCAAAAGGGAAACAGCAGCATGTGCACCTCTCCATGAGAAGACCTGAGGATGTATTACACTTCCTGCAGCAGCTTGCTGCACCAAGACCAGGCACCAGCATCTCTACAGGGCCTGACACCTTGGACAGGTGACAGGGTGACAGCCACTGGTCAGAAGGCGCCACCTCCCTGTGGGCCTTCCCGTTCCTGCCTGTTCCCCCACCCACAGCCCCCGCTTCTCAGGCAGCCGCTTTTCTCCACAAGGCTGCAGCAGCCAGGCCCAATCTTGGTAGGCATAAACTGCCATCCTGTTATAAATCTTTTCCCACAAAGCGCTGGAGACGGGTCCTCTCCCTGTGCCAAGAAGTCTTTTTCTGACCATCTGTAATCCATTCAAAGGCAACCGGCAGGAAATGGCGGCAAGGAAAGCCCCGGCGAAATGCAACTGGTGGGCCCAGCTCTCCTCCTGCCCAGGCCGGCTCCAGGAAGCAGCCTTTCTGGACAAAGAACATCTGTGGTCGTGGGGAAGGCGGCTGGGCGTCTGTCAGGGGCTAAATGGGCCCAAGACAGATGCTCATGGAATTTGGTAAGAAAAGCATGCTGTACTGAGTTTTTAAATTAGCTCTGAAGAAAACTCATTTGCAAAACCAAAACAAACCCCAGACCCTAAGCGAGAAAAAAACCCAACAAAACCATCACATGAAAACTAACCTCCAAATTGCTTTCTTCTGATTTCTATGGACAATTAGACCACAATTTCAAGTGGTTCACATCCTCCTCCTCGAGGCTCCCCCTCCAATCTGGGATCGTCAGCTGCTTTCCAGTGGTGACAGCTTCATTTCTGGCACTAAACACTAAACACTAAGGGCCTTGGTACAATTGGGGAGGCTTACAGGAGCTCACTGTTGCATTTTCAGGAATTTGGTGAGCTAATTTATTAAATTACAAAAAATTATACAATATAAGCTTATGAGTTAAGTCTATTAAAAACAAAAAATGAATCCTCAAATTCATTACTTCTTATTTATCTTGCTTCGTTTTACTATTAATCTATGCTTTGAACAGGAGCTGATAATTTTTTCCCACAAAGAACCGGGCAGTAAATATTTCAGGCTTTGGGGCCATCAGGGTCTCAATAGTATCACTCAGCCAAGGCGATGCAAAAGCAACCAGAGACAATATGTAAATTAGGGAATGTGGCCATATTCCAATAAAACTTTATTTATAAAAACAGGCTGCAGCCTGGAGTTTGCCAGCAGCCATGGGTTTCAGACACCTGCTCTCTAAGTCATTTGTAGTGACTGTGTCTGTATGATGGAAATCTACGAAAGAGTAGTGAGGCACATATATCTTTCCCCAACTCTGGATTCACACTGACAATTTAAAATGTAGTGGTGAGAGAGTTTATACTACAGAAACCACCAAATGTTACCAATCAAGGCTTTAGACTGTTCATTATCTAGCTTTGAAAAAGTGATGGAGAAAATTTTAACAGCCCCAATTAAATTTAAAAGTACATTACTAAGTCTATAGTTGCACTGTCAATAGATCAAAAGAAAAGTGGGCGTGTTTCTCAGTATTACCTGAAAACCATTATCCAGTTTACCAAAGAAGTCACTTACTCCCTGACACTCAAGGGGAGCTCTAACATACATCTTTGTCCTTTCTCTTTCATCTTGCTGATTGAAATGAAAATATCAGCCAATACTGCTGTGGGATCTATACTTGCTTGTCAATTCAATCTTGAGTTGATGCAAGAATTTGGCAAAACCAACAAAAACATTTGGTGAGAATCTACAGATTACATGAAACTTATAATTGTTTTAATATTTCATTATTTGTAAGTTGTATGCTAAGCAGCTTTTTTTTTTTTTCCCAAGACAGGGTCTCGCTGTGTAATCCTGAACTCACCTCCAACTCACTGTGATCCTCCTGCCTCAGCCTCCCAAGTGCCGGGGTCACAGGAGTGTACCATCACATAACCTTGAGCACCATTTTTATCAATAAAATTTATAATAAGCATATAAATGTGCAAAAGCTTTTAGAGACAGGTGTTAAGTATTTACTAGCCTGACACTGACTGATAGAAAGGAACTTATGAGTGAACTGGAAGCAAGACCTCAAACAAGTGTGCGAGTGGGAGAGTGAATAACCCTCCCCCCGAACCCTGAACAGAGAAAGCAAAACCCATACAGATATAGGGAAGAAGAGAAGGGCCCTGTCTCCTGTAAACTCACAGCAAAGGCTGGGCACTGAGTGGGTCTGTAGCCAGAACCATCCTGAGCCGCTTCTCTCTGGATTAATGGCATCTCAGGACTCCTTTCTCCAAAAGCAACTTCCTGGGGGAACTCACAGCCCTCAGGCTATTGCTTATGTTCTTCCCCTACCCCAACAGCCCCAATATCTGCATCCTCACCAGCTACACTGCTGCACAGAGCAACCACTGCTTCATTCATTCTTCAAACATGAGGCCTCTGCAGCCTGCACTGGGCTCCAGACAGAACCCAAACTGGCCTCTGCCCTTGGCCAAAGCGCTCTTCCTTCCCTGGTCTCTAGGGCACTGGGCCCATTTCACTTTCACCATAGCTTCATAGATGGTAGAGCACTGCAAGGCGAGTTCCTGAAGGGCAGAGGTTGCGAGGCGTTCACACCCCACATGGTTCTCACACCTGGGTCTTCCATATCCTGGGTGCTTCCTCTCTCTGCTGAGTGGGGCAGGAAGCACTGCCTGGCTTCATAACCCACAGGGTGTCCCTCATTGCAGCCTGCATACTAACTTCAGGGTGCACTCAACCCAGGGTAAACGGGGGCTCCAGATGGAAGGGGAGGGTCAGATTATTTGAAGTGTAACAAACTCCCTCCCCCAAATCAGTGCGTTCACGACTGGGCCATACATGCATAGCTGTCCCGTGCCACCCAGTGGGAAGGTTATTCAAGCCGCTGGGAAGATGTTTAAGGAGAGGAAGGTCCTTTGAGTGTGCAGGATCATGTTCCCAATGTTTTTAAACTCATGCTCCACCAACCAGGATTGGATCACACTCAGCTTCCTGAAGCTTACCCTAAGCTTTTCCCCTGATGAGCCGTTTTCCCACTACATATGAATCTTCCTGAAATGCGAGCACAGCAGGCCTTGACCTTGCTCCTCCTTAGCCTAAGAATGATGCTGCTCAACTTACTTTGAAAGTTGGCAATTAAAGAGACACACTTTACTCTGCCTCATAGAAGGAATTTAAAACAGTAAGTAGTGCATCCTATTGGTGAGAAAGAAGTCTTAACAGGAGAATGTTGGCCAGTAAACATAGGCCAGAGTGACAGATTCTGAAAATTACCATTTTATACCACTTAAATAACTGATTCATACAGGCAGGGATCGCTATGGATGCCAAGAGGGTACCAGGAAACGTCCTGCTGGGGAACAGGATGTGTTCACTCAGTGCCAAAGCATGGCCCACAGAATGACATGCTACTGCAGAGAGGAAACACATCTGTGCAACGGAGAGAGCTGGTCACCACCTTTCCAAGTGATTAATATCTAATGATGGGGCCCCCTGCCATGATGTGCCCTCAATGAGATGTTGCGGTCACCAGGATGTATTCTTGCCAAAATGTTGGGCCTCGATCTAACAGAGACTTTAGCTGTAGCTTTGAGAAATCAACCCTCACCCACTCCTCTCAAAAACATAACTGAACGGTGAATCTGGAAGAGACGGTGAGCATGCGTAGGTAGCCTAACCACATCCTCTTTATGTCTCTGGAATTTGAGCTTTCTTCTGGGAACCCAGACCATCCTTTTGCTCTTTGCATTCTGTTAATTTTACTTATACCTGACTCCATGTAAGGAGGGCAGGGCTAGTCCAAAAAATGTCTGGAACTGGATGGGCAGACTGTCTTCTAAATGTGGAGTTCAGTTTGAAGGAGTCCACTTGACCATAGGTAATGTTGTATTATCACCTGCTATCGCCTATATTTGTAATAAAGATAATGTCCCCCTCCAAAAAAAAGAAAAGAAAAAGAAAGAAAGAACAAGGTAGACAGACCAGGATGTGAGCAATTCTAAATGGCAATGTTTTATATATGCATATATGGAAAGCTACACACGTATGTGTATACTCATTTATGGGAGACAGCACTCTTCTAGATTAAAAGTGGCAAAAGAGACAAAACGAACAAATGCAATGCATGAACTCTCATAAGATCCTAGCTTGAGAAAAGCACCTATACATTTTTGAGGGGGTGGTGGGGAACACAGAGAATTTGAATCTAAACTGGACACTGAATGATATCGAGGAATTACTGTTAGTTTAGGAAAACGTGTGTAATTTTAGGATCCAGGCTGTAGTATTTAGGGGTGAAGTGTCAAGGGTCTGCAACTTACCTAACAGTTCGACACACACACACACACACACACACACACACACACACACACACATATATACACACATAAGATGAGGCTCTGAAAGCTCAAGTGAACACATCAAGGTAACACCGTCAAAATGTGAGAAAAGGGTACATATCCAGGGGCAAAGTGTCACGATGTCTACAACTTATTTTCAAACTCTGTATAAAATGAGGAGCCTCGGGTTGCTCAAAGGTGTCTGAATTGGCTGGGCATGGTAGCATAGGCCTGTCATCCCCACATTCTGGAAGGCCAAGGCACAGGGTTTGAAAGTAGGACCCCAGCCTGCACAACTTAGCGAGACAACATCTCAGGAAAAAAAAAAGAAAAAGAAAGAAAAGCTGGAGAGGGCCAGGGATTGAGCTCACTGGTACCACACCTGCCTCACAAGGTCCTGAGTTCGACCTGGTACCACACACACAAAAAACGCTGGAGGTATAATTCAGTGAGAAGGCCCTGGGTGCCTGTGACTCTGGATTCTAACAGTAGCACTTTTCCGCTAGCTTTTCTCTACAGACCTAGAGATACAAGGAGAATGCCAGGGCTAACACCTAAATTAAGCTGGGCCCTTCTGCACTGTGTCTCCAAATATCTACCAGGACAGAAGTTTCAGGAGGCCTCTTAACTCTTAGAATCTCCACAACCTCAAAATATCAGGTGGTGAATCAAAGAAACTGTAGGTCATTTCCAGACTGACTTTTAAGGTGAAAATACAAAAGGGAACATGTTCAATGGGTACAGTTTCAGTTCTGGAAGATGAAAGATTTCCAGAGATTGGTTACACAATCAAACCATACACTTAAAAATGGTGAAGAGGTGAGTATTCAGTTACTTTACCAAGTACGATTAAACAAAAGAGAAAAAAGGAAAAGGCAGGCATTATCAAGAAACATACTTAAAGAGTAAATTTGATACTTAGCCAAACGATAGCAGTCTGCTGGTTGAAAGATAACTCAGGAAGAGAAAAGGAAGTTATGATTCCTCCTCCCCACCCTGCCCCTTCCAGAAGATTCTAACACATGTGTGAAGATTACACACAGGGAGGCCATGGGATGGGCTGTGGTAGCGTGAGGAACTGTAAGATTTAGAGACCAAAATGGTGGGTACAGCCGGCAGCACAGGGTCCCAGGAGATCCAGCCTGTGTGGCCTTAAGGAGGGGGACAGTGTCCTACAGTGGGGGCCAGACTGTGGGTGAGTGGGGGGGAGGCGCTGGAGGTGGAGGTGCAAGAGAGAAGGGGACACAGCTGGCCCAGGCCCCACGAGCACCACTCCCTCATGGGCTGTGAAGGGACTGAGGCCCAGAGGACAGCGGGTTGCTGTTAATGTCGCTGACAGGGAAGCAATGGAAGGTTTTCATTTATGGAAGAGTGTGATAAATATCAATTTGGGGTAGATTAATTTTGAAGTGGTGTGCAGGGAGGCGAAGACAGGGGGACCAAGTAAACCACTAGAATAGCAGTGCAGGTGACCAGCAGTTAGTGAGCCCCTGCTGAGGTGCGGTGGGGACTGGTGGGGGACACAGCAGAATGGTGGAAGAGGGAATGGGTGGTAGTGGGGTGACCATGCAGCAGGGCACACAGACAGGCACACGGCAAGCACCAGATGCTGGCAGAAAGGGTTTACAACAGGTGCCACTGAAACTCCTGACATGGCTTTCAGAAAGCCCTCTTTAAGGGAACCCCCAATAACTCACTTGGAAAGCAGAAAGTCCCTTAATCTGTTTAAACCCAATTATTATATACTGGGGTTGCTTTCACCATTCAGTCCTGCGTCTCAGTCCTGGAAAGTGTAGCACTCATATTTGCACTTTAGTCCTCTCTGGATTTTGCCCTCTTGTAAAAGATGAGGAGGGTGAGGGATGTACCTCAGTGGCACCACGCCTGCCTGGGAAGTGAAAGGTCCTGAGTTTGATCCCCCATACCAGAAAAAAAAACAAATGAGGAGGAGGGATACAGCGGCGGAAGTGGAGGGGATGGGCCTGGAGTGTGGGGATGCAGCAGTAAAGCCAACCCGACCTTGAAGTGACCAGTAACACTGCCTCGCTTTCTTCCTGCCAGGTGGAGGCAGAATCCTGACATCTTATGTGAGAGGGGCCTGGCCCTTATCACCAGGATCGAATCACCAGGCAGCAGGGCAAGGGGCACCTGGGGCCTTCACAGAGGGGGCGCTGAATATGGAAGGGGATGGCACTGTCAAGGACCCCCCTGCTCTCTGAGCCAGAGAGGGAGAGAGAGAGAGAGAGAGAAGACACTAGCTCCTTTGGGAGCAGTAAGGCCATCACAAATAAAATGCCCACCTGCCCTGGCTAATGACAGTAGGTGAAACCCAAAGTCACAGGCACTGAACATTGCCACACGGCCCTGTCCTCACGTGGGAGATGCCTTCAGTGTCTCTCTCAGTCACTTTAGTCCAAAGAATCTTTATCCCTGGCCCTCAGAGGCAGTGAGTGACAAGCAGGGCACGCTGTGGCAGAAGAAGGCAAAGGACTTTCACACCCACTTAGCAGGCACATCACCATCAAAAGGACACCTTGATAGAGGCAGGTATTGAAAAGCCATCTCCACTGCCTCATCTGAAGCAGCCCCACCCTTCACGAAAATCCGAACAGCCCCAAGCCAGGAGAAAATGAACAGCAGCCTCAGAAGATGTTCAAAAGGGGGAGATAGGAGAAATCATCACTGTAGAGAGATGCCCTGGAGTTGCTTGGCAACCATCTTTGCTAACACCTTCTCCCAAAAAGGAAGAGTTTGCATCAGCTCCTGTGATTCCCTGAGGCCAGCACTTTGACCACAGAGGCCCTGACGCTGGGGCCTCTATGGGCCTGGGGATGGAAAGGCTTTAACTGACAGGGGCGCCCTGGGCCTCCTCAGTGGGCCACTGGCTTTCACACACAGGGGGAGGACAGTCAGTCCCTGTGCCCCATTCAGGACATGTGCTTCTGGCCACACTGTGCTGGGTGAGGCAAGCCAGGTGCCTGGGCACGACACTCGGGAGGCACCAGCGCCGCATGTGCAGGAGCCTGCAGGAGCCTCCTAACCCTGGGTCTGTGTGTCTGTGGCCTTGCCCGAGTCCCAGGATGTCAGACTTATGACACCACATTTAAGAGTCCAGACTCTGGAATCAGCCTGTCTCCAGACTCAAATCCCAGCTATACTACTTCCCAGCTGGACCCATGCAATCAGAATCTCTGTGAAGGAAAAAGCTTACCAAGGTGGGCAGGGTTAACTGACATCTGCTTCTCCCAACCAGGAGATCCTGATGTTGAGTCAACACCAGAACCACTGAGCATCTCATCTGAAGTGCGAGACCCAGGTTGTGCACCTCCCTTTTGGAAAGAAAAACCTCAGCCTGGGGCCTCGGGTCTCGTGTGCCTAGGGGGTCCCATCAGGGTTCCAAAAGGACCAAGCTTTAGAAAGCATTGATACAGAGTCACTCCTGAAAACAGTACAGAGGGATTCAGTTCTAACCCCTTTGTTTTCATTCCCGGCATCCTTAAAGATCTAGGGTCACAAATATTGATAAAAGATGCCTAGTGACTCTGGAGACACTCCTGGGACAGCCAGGACATAGTCCGTCTCTGGAAGTAGCAGCTCTGGTAAAGCAAAGGAGATGCCCCAAGTGCCTGGTAAAAAAGCAGCAATCATCTTAACAAAAGCTTACATTATCGAATGCCTGCTGTATGCCAGGTAGGATTTCATTCAGTTTCCCAACAAATGTAAGAGGTACTATTAGACCTATTCTGAAAATGAAGAAATCAAGGCTGAATTTAATACACAGCTAGGAAGTGGTCAAGATCTGAATAATGTTCCATGAAATACAAGTCTGCAATGCCAATAAACTTCACACAAAACATGCCATCTTAGCCATTTATAAGTGCACAGTTCTGTGGCCCTGAGTCCATTCATCTCCACCACCCTCCTCCAGAACTCTGTCCGCTTTCCCAGTCAAAACTCTGTACCCACAAAATACTAACTCCTCTGTCCCCTCCCCCAGACCCCAGTATCTGCAGTTCTACCTTATGAGTCTGATTATTCTACGAACACAGAGTGGACCATACAGTTTTTTGTCCTTTTGTGGCCAGTACACTTTAAAAGTGAGCAGACCATCCCTTCAATGGCATGGCCAAACTAGGAACACGTCTCCACCACCTTCCTTACCTCTGCCATGCTCGACTCGCCTAAGGTCAGCACCAGCAGGCTGGGTGCCCTTCTTCTCCCCACCCTACCCCAGGCCTCCATGACCTGTGGGTGGACTGGGGTGGGTTATGTCACCCTGTGACTGGTCTGTCCTTGCAGTTAACATTCTCAGGAGCAGGAACCCCGATAATCACTCCTATGTTCAAAGAGCACATCAACCACTTTACTTTGTCTTCCCTACGAAGGTGACTGGATGCCCATTTGTCCTGCCCGAGACTGTATTTACTTGGTTTCCTTTTTATCTCCAGCCCCCAATTCTTTAAAATTGACAAGTGGAGCAAGGATAAAGCATCTCCATAAAAACAAATGCTTTGTCCTGAGCAGAATTCCAGTTTTACTTGGAGGCAACAGAGTGAACCAGGTCACGACTTTGAATGTTTAGGATCCTATGCCTTGGCCTTGGTCCAGATGCTTCTTGAGCATTTAGGGGTAATCCAAGGGCCTTGGGGTCCAGAGTCGGATCTGTGTGGCTAGTCCGAGCCCCGCTGCAGAAGACAGTAAGAAAAAGCCAGTCAGTGATGGATGTGGGGGTACATATCTGTAAGCCCAGCAGTCAGGCGGCTGAGGCCAGATGATCGCTACCAATTTGAGGTTAGCCTGGATCCAAAGAGAGTTCGAGGCCAGGGTGAACTACACAATGAGACCCTCTCTTAAAAACAAAACAAAAAAACAACCCAAAGAAAGAAAAAGCAAAAGCCAGCTAAACCTAAGCTGACAGACAGCCTAACTGGTGCAGAACCCTGTACTGAGATTTAGAAGAAAGACACATGATGTCAATCCCTGCCACTGGGTTTCTACAGTATATGGGCAAAGTCCAACCCCCTCCTTTCTTTCACAGCTACACTTGATTCCTGCAGTCACTGAACGGTCACTGCTCCCAGATGTAAACACCAGGCCACCTCAGGGTGTGGGGCCCCTGGATAAAAGGGATCTGACTAGAATCAGGTCACCCTGTGTCAGCTGCTGGCATGTAATGTCCACTTCAGAAGGATGTCATGAATGAAGCAAAATATCATAAAGAAAAGTTAACCCAAGACCTACACAGAAACGATGCAGAAATGAATCTGCCTGGCTTTTCTAAATCAATTCTGCAGCAGGTATGACAGGAGCCAACGTGGCCCCACAATGGTGGGTGACACCGCAGACCATGTGGCACACAGATCAGAAGCCCTCCAGGCTCAGAGCCTCGCTGCCCTTCCCACTCACCAGCCCTTCGAGTGGCTAGCAGCTCTGGTCTCTGGTTCCCATCCCATCCCACCGTGGACATCCCCCATGGGTAATCACACCGCTGAGAGTGCCAGTTATATTTTCAGCCTGACTTTCAAGAGGAACTGAAATCCTTAATGCTTCTTGGGGTGCTTCTGACATCAAGGGCCACTGAACAATAAATACCATTAACATCAGAAGTGGTGCCTTGGGGGGTCTCCTCTCCCCATAGTGAAGGAGGGCTGGGTCACCCAGAATGAGAACCTGCAGCTCACCACTGTCACTACTGATGATTAAGGATCAAAGGCTAAAGTCATCTTGGAAACCTTGGGAGGAGGATTCCATGAGGAACTGAGTCTTCTCCCTCTTTAGACCCTCCTAGCCCAGTGCCAAAGGACAGTCCCAGGCCACATGGTATGCTTAAGTAGTTAATAAGGCTGATTTATCCCGGTTGTAGGCCCAAGAAATGATTTTCTTCTGTTCTTACCTCTCTGGCTTTACCTTATACCAATGAGTCTCCACCAGGGTGATCTTGCTTCCCCGGGGCACATTCAGCAATGTCTGCAGACATTTTTGGTTGTCCAAACTTGGAGGGGAGGAGTCACCACTGGAATCTGGTGAGTAGAGGACATTGCCCAGGACAGCATCCACCATACAGCACAAAGATGGTGCCACTGGTGAGAACACTTCCACCACCCTCAGCTCTGCCATCTTCAGTCCAGCAAGACTAGGTGCCTGGGACCTTCTATATTCCCTTGCACTCTGGGTCATCACACACACTGGTCCCTCTGGGTTCGCCCTGCCCAGCTCCACACTGGATAAGTCCCATGCATCCTCTGGGTTGTAGCTGAAATCACATTTCTTCAGGGAAGGCTTTTGTTGAGCTCTCATCCTAAATTAGGTCCTCCTGCCACACCCTCCAACAGCACCCCGAGCCTCCCTTTTGGAGCACACCACACAGGCACCATGACTGTTAATGTCTGCATCTGCTGCTGCAGAGAAGGAAAGTGCCCTGAGGGCAGAGGCTGTGCTTTTCACTGCAGTGTCCCTAGGGTCTAGGCAGAGCCAGGCCCGGCACCGTGGAAGGGTCTACCACAAATGGGGAAGGCCAAGAAAGCACTAGGAGGTATCAAAAACCAAGCAAGATACCCAGAAGAGAAAGTGGCAGGCAGCTCCTTAGGAGTTGCTGGGGACAGACCTCTAGGACAAATGGAAAGGGCAAGACACCAGGCTATGCTTACAGCTTCCTGTCAGTCATGCAGGAACAAGAAGACAAAACTGCATATGTATCTAGTGCATACAGAGTATCTTTGGAAGGATACACAGCAGTTGGTGGTGCTGAAATGGAGAACTGCTTTCCATTGTCATGTATGCCCTTTGGAATTTTGTAACATTGGAACATTTTTGTTAAGAAAGTAGCTTTTAGATGAATGTATCTAACAGGCTATATCTTCAGAGGTTGAAAAAAAAATCATTCTGGTAGAATGACAGTGGTGAGATCCTGGCACCAGCTATCTCACAAGGAGGCAGCTTTGTACCCAGCCTCAGAGCGTGGCCATCCTGTCTAACTGCCTGTTCCGAGAGGACTCAGAGGCAAATTTTCTCCACATGGGAACCTGGGCATATGGAAATCTCATTTCAGAAGCTTTGCCTTTTCCACCCCAGATGCCTGGGTGTCCTTTCTTGGCTTCACTGCCTTGGCTGTGGCACATCTTGGATTCCATCAGTCCAATGGGACTGTAAAGCTCATGAATCCTTCCAGCCCTGACTTTTCCTCCTTTGCATCTTTCCTCCCTAACACCTTGAGCTGCTCTCTCTCTCTCCTGTCCTTCCACCCAAACCCTGGGCAAACGAAAAGAGATGATAATGAAATGCCAAAGTGAACAAATGTCGCTGCTTGTTAGCAAAAGAGGAGGACAGTAGCTTAATGGAGAATGAAGTTGAAATTAATGGAGAAAATGAGGTTTATCGGTGTAATCTGTGGACTTGGTGTCTTCGCATCTCCTATTAGCATAGATAACAGAGTTGTCTGTGTAATGATAAAGGGAAGCGAGACCCAGTTTCCCATAAATCTCCACGGCTGGTCTCTGTCTTCCCTGGCTTGGACTCTAAGAACACTTTATTCCGATTGGGTTGGTTCCCACTTTTCCCTGCAATTTGCTCCCAGCCAGCTAAAACTGCAAGACCCCTAAACCTGAGCCAAACGTGTTCCCATGTCCCCTGCTCTGGCCCAGTTCCACCAGCATCTCAGGAGAGTCGCAAACTCTGACAGTCACAGAGAGATCTTCCCGGCCCGGAAGCTTTCAGTTGGAAGCACTGCCCAAGTTCGCCTGCCTAAGTCAAAGCATGCGGGGACATCCGACAGACAGTGCCCCAGTCACAGTGTGGCTTCCCAGACTCTGCCAGGGTCTGTGGAGGATTCACTTTTCTCAATGATAAAACTCACCAAGCATTTTTAAAATTTATGTTTTAGTCTCCACAAGAAAACTTTGCATATAACTTTTCTTAGCCATCAGCCATTATTTTTTTGTTTAGCTCTTAATAAAACTTACCAGTGACCACTTATTAGCTGCAGTCCATAGATCTGCTTTGATGTTTGTTTGGTCTTGGTGGCACTGGGGATTGAACCCAGGGCTTTTGCACTGAGCTACATCTCTAGCCCTTTACTTTTCTTTTTCTTTTTTAATTTTGAGACTTAGCAACTTGCTAAGTTGCTAAGCTGCCCAGCCTTGCCTAGAACTTGTGATCCTCCTGTCTCAGGATCTACCTCATGTTCTACCATATTTGGCCAGAAATTTTTTTTAAGTTTATAAAATTATAATAAAATATTCTAAAAATGAAGTTTCTGAGGCAGTATATCTTTCCTTTCATCGCAGATTTGTTAAAATTTCAATTAATTAAATAATAAGGTTTTCTAGAACTAGCTTCATTGCTATTGGTGATAATCATAATAACAATAATAATGATAATTATAACAACAAAAAGAATACAAAACATTTATTAACAGCATACTATGTGTATCTCACTTAACCCTCAAAACACCCTATTATTATCTGTTTTATAGTTAAGGACAATTATGAACCACTTGACCCCTCTCCTTATCTACTAACTGGTATTCTTTAAAAAAAATAGCTGCAGTGAAGCAATTAGAAATGGGAAACATCTTCCTAAATCACAGAGAGCATTTCCCTAATTAGCTTGGAAAAAAAAATCTTCAGGTAAATCTACCAAGCTTAAGAGGAAAAAAAATAATTTTAAAGGTTAGCACAGAAGGATGGCCTTCTTGGAATTCACTGTCATAAACACAATTCTGGTGATAGAGGAGACTGGTGGGGTCACTGGGACTCCTTGTCAGGCAAGCTGACAGCCAGACCGACCCGGGCTGCCCAAGGCCGGGTACTGCCCACTGGGGGACACAAACTCCTCTGTTCCCCCAGTGTGGAAGCTGGCAAGCCAGTCACAAGCACAAATGGTGGACTACGTCTGCAAGGAAGACGTGGTGCTCTGTGCCATCAAGAAGTGAAAAACTGACAACATATACCCACTTACTCTCAATATACCTGAAGTCATGCTAGGTATTTCCGTGTGAGGGTCTGATTTTATTTTTCAAGTTTCCTTAGAAGCAGCCTGTCCCATACAACTGCATCTCAAAGGTGGGAACGTTCAACAGAGAAGCACCGGCTCAGAGGTTGCAGGGGACTGGAAAGGACATTTAGTGCCACCCGGTGAACTGCACAGAGGAGAGAACAGGCCCTGAGAATGGGAAGGCCCCCCGGGGCCCACACTGAACTCAGAAAGCTGACCGGAAGCTAACTGCAGTTCTCTTTCCCGCCCAGGCTGCTCTGACGGAACTCGAGTGAGCGTGACCAACTCTGGAATTGGAAACAGCTTCTGAACTCAGGTGATGCTTGGTGGGGTTTGGAGGGATTTACTAAAGTCCTCTTGACCACCAGGATTTGGGCTCATTTTGGATGAAACAATAACACTGATCTGAAGATTGTATTATGAAGATTTCAAAGCATTCAGTTAACATTGCATACTTGAGATAGGTGGAGAACTGAAGCAAAGAAAGGTTAAAGTGGGGGAAGGAATAGTATTATAATTATCAGGTTATTAAAAAAGTTGTCTTCTGAAACTGAGGCCAGAGAGGCAAAAAGCAAAAGGATCCTCATTTCCCATTTCTAGTCTAACTTCCTCCTGTGAGCTCAGTCTATAATAAGTACCATATAATACCAGTGTTCTCAGCAGCCCCGTTCGTAATAGCCCAACAGTGGAAAGAACCCAAATGTACATCAACACATGACTGGATAAACAAAATGTGGTATAAACCCAATGGAATATTACTAAGCTTTAAAAAGGATGACATGCTGGGCTGGGGGTTTAGCTCAGTGGTTCCGCCGTTTGGCTCGCAAGCACAAGAACCCGAGTTCGATCCTTGGTACCCACCTCCAAAAAAAAAAGGATGATGTGCTGATACATGCCACAACATGGAGGAAACTTGAAATCGCTATTCTAAGTGAAACGAGCCGGTCATAAAACTACAAATATTATATGATTTCACCTACATGAAGCATCTAGAATAGGAAGCTACACAGAGACAGAAAGTAGAGGAGAGGACACCAGGGCTGAGGGGAAGGGGTAAATGGGAAGTTATTATATAATGGGCAGAGTTTTTGGTTGAAACAATAAAAAGTTGGGAAATGAATAGTGGCGATAATTGTACAACATTAGCTATAATGCCACTGGATTGTACACTCAGAAATTGTTAAAATGGTAAATTTTATGCTATATTTATTTTACCCCCAAAATTATATCCTTTCAATGCTCAGTTGGAATCTTTAACTTTATTTTATCCATTCACTGCCATTAAGAGTTCAAATCTCTTCTCAAGGTCTGCTTACTGCTAAGAGCATTATGGTCAGTCCAAGCATGTTCTTATACATGGACACACAGAGTCACACACAGGCCACTTTGTGTCCTACAGTGACCATCACACATGCACTCACACCAAGACTTCCACCTGGTAAATCCAACATGGAGGCCCATGGCGAGACTAACGCAACCAGTGTTACAGAGATCCAGACAGCCAAACGCCTTGACATACGGAGTCTCAGCTCAACTCAAATTCCTCACTATAGGGGAATACGCATTTAGTACATGCACATTTTATACAGAGAGAAAGCAATTCCATGCACCAGAAAGACCACCAGGCCCTGCTCACCCAACGCCGCTCTAACCAAGCCCATGAACAAAGAGATTCAGCCCCTGCGTGGCTATTTTGGTGGAGTCAGCAATTGCATGTTGCACTGAACAGTGGGTGCCCTTAATGCAAATGCATATAATTAGGGGCTAAATCTTTGTACCTTTCCAGGACAAAGGACATAATAAGCAGGATGTACCCTTTGTGACTTCTGAGGGAAGGAGAGCTTTTCATTTTTCCTTAAAAGAATCCATTTCTCATGAGGCAAAGAATCTTTTGAAATAGAAGTGGAGGAGGGGAAGGAATAGGAGTGTTGTATGTCACAGTAATAACCCATTACTCAGACCAGAGAGGTGCCAATCCTCTGCCACAGGATCACCTCTGCTCTATGAGAATTTAAAGGGTTTCACAGCCTTCTCATCTCCCATGGAATCGATCACTCAATCCTTAAGTGTTAAAGACCTCAAGAGTTTGTGAAGACAAACAACCTCTAGGGATTCTACCCATTGACAACACATGTGGATATTTAGCACAAATAAGCTGCCACTTGTAAGAAGTCCACTCTGCATCATTCCCTTGCGCACCCTAAACACACATGTCAAGATCACATCAAGATATTTAGAGGCAAACGTCCTTAGAATGTTTTGTTCCCAAAGTGCTTAATTAGCAGAAACACTATGCAAGAGAGCTGTCCTTTGAATATGCATGCATTTTAACCTCCATGTTACTTTTTCTGAAGCACAAATTTTCCTCTCACTGGATGGTCAGGAAATGATTGGGCACAGAAAACCAACTGTCATAGATGTTGACCTGCAGAATGAGTTCCATTTTCCAAGCATGTTTCAGCTGCTCTTTAGGGTGACATCCCCTTTCCTGAGGGGGATCGACCACTCTTTGGAGTCTAAATGCCTTTTCTCCATTCATTTTGGATAAACAAGGTTCCTACTGGCCTAGTCAGGCTCGAACTTTTTAAAAACATCTCCCACCAACTTCCTCTGGCCTATCACATTTTCTTCCTGACCCCAGCTCCAGCCAATTACATTTACAAGACTTCAGTTAGTGCATTACAGTTCAGACAACCCATCCACTCCATTTGTTCAGCAGAAAGTGGTCTCTAGATTTGCTCCCCTGGAAGCCCATAGGCCAGCAGTACATATGGAAGAGCTGCATACACAACCTGGGTGATTTATTTATGACAACCATGTGTGTCTAATGCCCAGCTCCAGCAAGCCGTGGCTTCATTCTCATGTCTTGGTCTGGGACGGCCTATATACTACTTTGTCCCATTTCAGCTACCATCCTTCCATGCTGGGAAAACAGAGACAGGAGGGACAAGCTGGGGGGAGGAGGCTGCACATACAGATGCTTCTAACCCTGGTTGCCACATAATAATCTGTGGCTGTGCACAAAGTGGGCCAAATGTCATTTGCTGCAAAGGTTTGCCATGTACAATGGTTTTCAGTGGAGAGTGAAGTAGCTGCTAGAAATGACCATGTGGGGTTCATTAAAACTTGTGCATTTACCCATAAGGAAGACTGGAATGCTTGTGAAGGGAGCCCCAGTTCTCATTTGGGGGATTCTGACCCCCATCATTAGCAAGGATACTCCACAGGAGAATGGCTGATATGCATCAGGAGGTTCCAATGTGGGCTCCCACTTAAGTGCAGGAAACTTCTGCCTTCCAGGCTCCCCCACCCCGTGCCCCCCAGTTGTATTTATACTTTGAAAGAAGTTAGCATGAAGCAGTAGTCACCTGGGCATGCTCAATTTTTGACAAGCCTTAGTCACTCTGTACCCAACAGAACAATTCACATTATATTCCAAATCCTGTGAAGATTCTGCCACACATGCTAACACTAAAATGCCAGTAGCTCCACTTACCTTCTTTATTAAGCCTCATAACCTCCCTGCTTTTTCCACCCTCTTTTCCAGCCTCTTCTAAATCTACATCTGCAGATGAAAAAGAAAAGGAAAAGAGAAAATGAGGGGAAAAAAAGAAAAAAAAAAGAGGGGGTGGGGGAGAAAAAAAAAAGCCAAAGTCAAAGGGGGAGGGAGAGTGTTTATTTGCAAATAGATCGATATAAATACTGTCTATAAAAATCTTGCAAAAATTGACAATGCAATATTTTCTCCCAAGTGTGGGTTCCCCTCTACCTGGCCCAGATAGGTACCAAAAAAAAAAAAAAAAAAAAAAAAAAAAAACTATGCAAGCAGCAACAGAGTAGCCTTTTAAAACAGATACCACGGTGGGGCTGCGAAAGCCCACCCCGCGGGCTGCCACGGGGAGCCGGGCACGGACAGACAGGCAGGCAGACAGACAGACGGCCAGCCCTGGCAGCCGGGCCTCCCTGGGCACTGGTGATCTGTCTCCGTGTGTATTTATTTGGAGAGAGAGGGAAAGCATGGAGGACACGGGGGCCACTCTTCTCTCTCGCACACACACTTTTTCCCAGTGGCTCTAGGTGAATGGAAAGGTTACAGGATAATAAAAGGAGGAGGAGGCGGTGGGGTTCTTACTGTCGGAGCAGTGTAATTTGGCGGCGTCGATCCAGGAGGACCAGGGTTTGCCCAGAAACGCCTCCGGACTGGGCACTTTGCGATCCAGTGTCGCCATTGCTCTTCCTTCTTGTTGCTTTTTCCCTGTTCCTTCGGCAGCAGCAGCCGAGAGACACGGGATTCGAGAACGCTCCGACGTCATCTTCGGAACGTTCCGACATTGAGCGCTCTGAGCGGGGGAGGAGGCGGGCGGGAGGAGGGGCCGAGCTCGGCGCC
>NW_022900916.1:10241610-10272731 GCF_012274545.1 Fukomys damarensis
AACTCGGCCCGGCCCGGGTCCCGCTTCCGGAGGTCGCCGCAGTTGGCGGGGGCTGCCCCGGCGCGCCCCTGAGAGAACGCCCTTCGGCTCCACTGCAGGAGCGGGCTCGCTGGCTTTCTCTGGAGTTTGGACGTTCGGTGCTTTCCTCGAGGTTTTCCTCCTGGGGTAAGTAACAAAGACCCTGAAAGGTCCTCTGTTAACTCTTTTACAGTTTTTTGTTTTGTTTTGTTTTGTTTTTTGGTTCTTGTTTACTAGGAATCAGCTGACCTGCAGAGCAGCCCCCCGCAGTACTTTTTCCCTGTTTCCCCAGCACCCGTTAGTTCTCCCTGCTGCTGCTCCCAGGTGCTCCTGTGCCCCGTAGTCAGAGCACTGACGTTGCCTCACAGGGACCGAGTTCTGCCCTGTCCGTGCCATCAAAAGCCCTGGCACTTGGCACCCGTACTTCATAGCAGGCGTGGGGATAGGGCCGGGCGATGAAGGGGATACAGACCTGTCTCCCGCTGTGGTGTGTGCGTGCATGCGTGTGTGAGGGGGCGCGATCGTGGCAAGCCCAGATAAACCTCATTTGCCTTTGCTCTGCCGAAGCTTCCTGCCTCGCTAGAGTGCCGCTGGGTGGAGCGTTCCCGTTTTAAGGGTGAGTGGCGGTAAGGAATATCTGCTGCGCAGTGACCTCTTCTCATGTGCTCGCCCCTGTGCGTGGCAGTTCCCTCCAGCCCATCCATGAACTTTCCCACCAGCGTGACCCAGCCGCCTGAGGGAGGGCAAGTGAGACCTCTCTGGAAGAGGGGAGGAGGGAAACTTACCGACTTCTTAAGGAAAATGCGACACCTGCCCAGAGACCGGCGGGAGACCACGTATCAGTGAGTGGTGGGGTTTCCTAAGGCCCTGCCTTTCCACAGGAGGAGCTGGAATCTGGTTAGGAGTGATCAGAAGATGGGATCCGCTCTGCACCGCACCGTGGAAATTGGGAATGGTTTATAATGGTAAGATGCAGACTGTCTCGCCAAGGGAGAGGGACGTTGAATAAAGTCTCTGCTGGTTCCCTGGGGCATTGGGGATGGTGAGTTTGGGTAACCAAGTTCTGGTCAAATTACCCACGGAATGGCAGGTTAAAGAGTCTGGATTTTGTTTGACAGGAGGGAATCACACCACCACCAGGGCTTTTGGCATTGTAAAGACGGAAGTGTGAGCTGAAAAGATGTTCTGGTTGGGGTGTCCAGAACTTATTGGACTGTGGAGGCAGGTTAGAAAAGGAGTGCTAGCCAGGCACAGTGGTGTATGCCTATGGTCCCAGCACTCAGGAGGATGAGGCAGGAGGATTGTGGCAAGTTTGAGGCCAGTTGGGACTACATAGCGAAACACTGTTTCAAAAACACAGCCTTCGGGTATGGAGCTGGAGGCCTGAACCCTGACAGTGTGTGTAGGTGGAGAAGTGAGCTGGTGTGGTACTCCCTGGAGAAGGTGCCTATCAGAGGGTGGGTTGTTTAGCTGGATTTTGGAGAGGTAGGGAGGGAGGGAGAGAGAGACAGTGAGACAGAGAGACATAAGCAATCACTAGAGCATGGCCTTTCCCATTCTACCCTCCTGTTTTCCCTCTGTTTATGTTCTGAGTTGGTGTTTATTCCTGTCTTGTGCAGGCAGGGAAGGTATAGGCTGCCCCCAAGATGGCCCCCAAAGAGCCCTATCTCCTGTTCACGTCCTTGTGTGATTTCCTCCCCTTCAGTGTGGCCTGGACCTAGTGACTTGCTTCTAAGAAGTAGGCTATGGCAAATTTATTAGATATCATCTCTGATATTGGGTTACAAAAAGGCTGCGGCTTCTGTATGGCTTACGCTCTCATGCCCTCCTTGGCTTGCTCTCAGGAGAGCCCACTGCCACACTGTGAGCTGCCATAGGACTGGTCTGTGTATCAGGGACTCTCTATTCCTGTGCCCTGCAAGTGAGGCATCTGGCCAGGCAGGACCTGAGGACCTTGGTCCAATAGGCTGTGGGAGCTGATCCTGCCCAAGTGAGTGTGGCTGCTTTCTGGGAAGCAATGCCTCAAGCTTACAGAGTTCTCACTCCTCTTCTGAGGGCCAGTGCAAATATCTTTGAACAAAGAAAAATAAAATAAAATAAATCAAGGATGGCTTATCATCAGATGTCAGGGCTCCTCTGTCACAGAGAAACAAGACAATAGTTCCTTATTTTAGCATTAGGTTACTTCTACAGCAGAGTCTCTCAGTGGAGGCTATTATTTAGGACCCTGGGGATGGTATGATAGTGTCATTGTCTTCTAGCTGGCAGTATTTTACTGTGTAATATAGTAAAGTAGGCTGAGACTTACTTGTCTCAAAATAAATAAATAAATACATAAAATGACTGGGGATGTAGCTCAGCATGAAGGTCCTAGGTTCAAGCCCCAGTACTATTAAAAAAAAAAGTTTGGGCTGGAATCTAATAGTGATTGTGATTTAGTCTCCCTACAAAAGACTTTGGCTACATTGCAGTGTTTAATTGATGATCAGGACACATATACATTATTGCTGTTTGAGTGCTGTCCATATGATTGTAGAGTTTGTACTCAACATTCCAGTTTCCCCGCTGACTATAGAAGTTGTGCCAACTTTGTGACACCATAACCCACTTGCATTGTAGGATCACATGGCTGACAATTAATTTGCACAGCTAGGAGCTAGAGAATAAAAACATTGTTTATCAAACCACTAGACTTTTACGCTTGACTTTGGATGGAAATTGAGGTCAGTTGGTAGTAGTGTTCAGGTCAAGGTAGTGCGTATATATTATTATAAAAACATTTATACTAATATCAGCAATGTATAGCAAACTTATTGCAGATCTGAATTCTTTTTGGTTGTAAATGATTGTAAATACTGTTAGAGGAAATAAGAATCTTACACATTCTTAGCAGGAATAAAGTGACCTGCGAAACAGTAATTTACAGCATGATACTGTATTATTTGTGGAATAAACTATCTGGTAAAAGCATAACACCCTCTCCCTCATGATTAATGTTTAGGAAGATAAAGAAGATATAAACATTTTATTATTTTATCATCTGTGGAAAATGATGGAGTGGTTGGCTTCATTAAAAAGGAGACTCTGCCACAGACCAAATAAAGAAATCCCTTCCATGGAAATGACAGTGGAAAATATCTATTTAACCCAAATAATACCTGGTTCTGTAGCCATGTGTGTCTAACATGTGTCCTCCATTCACTGAGTCTTATTCATATGTTATTTCTGCACAGTACCGAAGAGAGGAGGAGAGGAGTATTGGCCCTCTGATTTGAAGGTATTAAATGCCTGCTGGGGTTGAGGCATTGTGGGGCACCCTACATCCTGCCTGGGCTGTTGTTGAGAGTTACCTGCAAGCAGCAATGAGAAAACGACATATTCTATTAAGATGAGGTGTCCCTGGAATCGTTTGATGTTCTTTGCCTTAATTGAATCCATCCATTCCATCTGCCACTCTTTTCTCTAAATTTATTTCCCTATCTCACTCTCCCTGAGCATGGTAATTTGGGGGGAAATTTGTTACATACGTTGTTACTTTTTGTAAAATCTCTCAGCATCTGGAGGGCAAGTGTGCTGTCTACCTTGCTGTCAGACAGCTTTGCCTGCCTCTTTTCTGCCCTTCCTGTCCTGATAGGCAGGGTGGGGATAAAAAAAAACCCAGTAACAGCTGAAGTAAGAAAGAACAGAGGAGGAATTCCAGGCTTTTGCTTATCAGTTTCCAGACCAGCCATGTGTGGGTCTGGATAAGCTAGAACTCCATCGATAAATATAGGCAAGAAATTTGCATTCCACCTGGGACAGAGATGCCCCAGTGGGAGTATGTGATCTGCCTTAACCTCCCCAGCAGTGTCCTTTGTGACGTTGGTCCCTTGGGGCTCCCTGGAGCAGCTTGGTGCTCCTCTACTCCCAGATGTAGCAGACCAGTCTGGCCTGAGCGCAAGGGTAGATGGGAGAGATGATAGCCTCTCTCCAGTGTTGTAGAAGTCCCCTTTGGCCATTCACCTAAATATAAATAAATTCATGGAAATGCACTGGGGCAAAGCCCATCTACCTCTCCAAACCCGCCAGTAGGTACAGCAAAGAGGCTGTATAGGTTGGAGGCCAGAGTAAGGGCTTGAGATTAGAGATGTTAAATTACCATTGCCCTGTGGTCATTTCCTTAACCCACAGGAACCTCAGTTTCTGCATCTGTTAAATGGGAAGGCACTTGGGATTATTGTGAGGTTCAGGTGGGATTCTGGGTGCTGAGCCGCAGGCATAGTAGAGAATTGTAAATGTTCACTGAGATTATTTCATTCATTACAGTGCATTAGGAGACGACTTCTGTCTAAAACTTCTGGCCATAACTTCATCCTGACATGTCAGCGTGGTAGGGTTAATTTCTTTTTGTTCAGAAAAGACATATTGTTAGGCAGAGCAACTGAGAGCAGTCTGATTGGGGACAAAACTGCCTTTGTGTGACAGTGTCAAGTTATGTTAATAGTAAGCAGAATGAGATTGCTACAAGATTTTCTGTTGAAAAACATTTTTTAAATTTTGTAATAGAACCTTACAGTGAATTCTAGATCATATGCGGACTGCTTTTCTTAAGATAGTAAAATACAGCAGTAGGGTAAAGGGAAAATTCATTTGAATGTGACCCGCACACCCAAATCGTCTCATGTCTCCAGGTCTGAAAGCATTTTCATGTATTATTTTCTGTACATTTACTTCCCTTAGATATCGCTTGTTACAAGTGTAGATGCTGCTGTCATGTGTGCACGTGTTGAAAATGTGAGTCATGACGTTTTTCTGCAGTGTGTTCTTTGGCGGTGCATCTCCCTCCCTGTCCTTCCCTTCATCTCGTCTGCTTCCGGGCTGCCGTGAAGTGAGCAGCTCTCCTCCGCTGTGCCTCTTTACCACTTCGTTTCTTCTTTGGAACCATCTGACAATGGACTGAAACATGAGCCAAAATAAACCTCTCCCTCTTGAAGCCGTGGGTATCAGGTACAATGGTACCTTGGTTCATGAACTCAGTTCTCCCCACAGTTCTGGTCAAAGCAAACTGAACGAGAACTAAATAAAATTTCCCCATCAGGTCAACATTGAACCTAACCATTGAATTTGATTTGGTTTTTGTCTATTTGAGTTTGCAACCAGAATTGTGGAAAAAAGTATCAAGTTCGTGAACTGAGGTCACTGTATTGTGTCCCAGTGATGAGGAAAATAACTAAGATAACATACATATAGAATACCTTGAATACCTTGTTCTTTTTAATAGCTGCATAGTGTTCCACAAAACTCTCCACAGTCTATTTATTACCTTATTGATGGACATTGAGGTTTTGGTTTTACAAAAATTGGGGCAGTCAACATCTTTATTTTTATATATGCGTTCTGGGCACATGAGGGAATATTTCTACCCAGAGGTAGAATTGCTGGATATGTGCATTTTCCATTTTAATAGTTCTGCCAAATTGTCTTCTGAAGCAGCTAATTTATACTCCCACTGGCAGTATAGAAATGTGCCAACATTTTCAAACATTTTAAGTTTTGCCAATATTATGAGTAAAAAATATCTTATTTAATTTCTATTTTCCTTCTTTTTAGGGTATTTTTTAGCATTTTTATGTTCATTGTATTTTTCACTTGGCAAATTTCTGTTAGTATCTTTTGGTGATTTTTTTTGTTGTTGTTGGTATTTTTAGATCTTTGTATTGATTTGTAGGAATTCCCAATAGTCAAGATTTAGTTCTTTTGTTTGGTTGAAAATAATGTAATTTTCCAGCTTGTTGCTTTTCATTTTTTAATCTTGTTTATGGCATCTTTTCTATACCTTTTTCCACTGCTGTGCTGGAGTTGGTTGTATCAGACTTCCTCTGAGGCTTTTTGCTTTGTGTCGTGCTTAAGATATCTCTTCTTCAGGGTCACAAAGTATTTTCTTGTATTTCCTTTTATGCTTTATAGATTTTTTATGCATAGATCTTCAGGGTTTGTTGTTAATGATGTGTGGTTAAAAAAAAATCAGTTTTTGATCTTTTTCTGATTTCCTTCAGTTGCCTTCAGTGCCACACAAGTTGAATAACTTCTGTTGAGATCCACCACACCTTCCCAATCCATGGGTCTCTTTCCTAGCTCTTTTTTGTCTTCCTTGATTTTTTTTTTCCCCTTATACCAATCCACATGGTTTCAATTTACTCTTGTTTTAAAATAGGCTTTGCTGTCTATTAGGAAACAATGTTTCCTGTTCCACTATGGGTTTAAAAAATTGTACCTCAAAAAGTGATTTTTATTCCTGAGAAGGTTGTTATATGTGGCATTGTTCAACATTTGCCACAGGACATTTCATGCGGGAACCTGGACCATGTCAGGAAGCTCTTTGGAAACCTGACTTCCTTCATACCCAGCAGCCAGTTGTGAGGTTTCTGTGTTGTTATTTCTTCTACTTCACCTGCACTTTTAATTAAGCGACCAAGCCGTAGATACGTCTGTTGTGGGAAATTAAGTCACAGACTCACACTTCGGTGGGAGCCACAGTGGGAAGGTTGACAGCATCCGGCTTCATCTCTCACCTGCCACGCGGGGTAACAGCGCCATTACTCACGGGGAGCTGTGCCAGGGCCCCAGGAGGTGTCCGGGCGGGCATCGGAGCGGAGGGCATGCCCAGGTGTCCCGCCTTTCTCCGTCCTCGCTCCAGCGCCCTCTATGGGAAAAAGTCCCGAAGCGGAGAGGCCAGTTTGGCTTTCATTTATGTGCCTGGAAACTCATCCTGGACTCTGTAAGGTCAGGAGACAGTTGTAGAAGTACCTGAAGTCCGGGTTCCAGCTCGCTCCTTCCCAAGGAGGCTCCCAGGGCCTTAAGTGAAGTAAATCCCCTCCTGGGCTGGTGTTTCACTACCATGGCCAGTTCTGCCCCTTCTCCAGGGAACATTTGGCGAGGTCTGGAGACATTTTTGGTCATCCTAACGGGGTGCAGAGTGAGTAGAAGCCAGGGATGTAGTCAGACACACAAGGCAGCCTCCCCTGAAAGGGTTTACATGGTCCCCGATGGGGTAGGCTGGTTAACTGCAGGTTGTCTTTCTCCCTCACGTTCAATGAATGCATGACCCTCTCTCTATCTTACAACATTGTTATTATTTGATACTCAAGTAATGAAGTCTTTCTTATTATTTGAGTTATTCACAGATCATTGCTTTTCCACTCCAGTGGGAAGTCTGATCAGTGTTAAGACACCCATGCTGGATAGCTCTTATTACTCTCAATTCACAGATGAAATTGAGGCTGGGGGAAAGTAAAAAACAGCAAGGCTCCCTCCCACTGGTTTCTTACATTCCCAGTTATCACACACCCAGCCAGTGCTGCTGTGTGTAAGTTGTGTACTACACAACTATGCCATTTTTCAGGGATCACTGTTCATGTCACAGACATCACAGATTTATTACGATAATTTTCCTGACAAATGGCAGTTAAGGGGTTTATTCTGATGCAACCAGGGACAGAAAGACTATTTTCTAATGGGTAGAAGTAAAGCTTCTAGAAGTAGGTATACCTTTTCCTAATGCTCACTGTGGTGCTAGATGGACTAACGGAAGGAATGCTGTTACTGGTGACTTTGTGTGTGTTATGACTGGGCGTTCGAATCTTCTCCTGAGTAGGAGCCTGTGAGGTTGGGTGGGGAGTTAGGGGAAGAAGCCTTTTCCAGTGGCTCCTCTTGAGGAGGCCTTCACTTTTCCATTTATGCAAGTATGTCGGTATTCGGGGAAGTAGGCTAATAAAAAAATGGCCTCCTATAAAGCCTGTCAGTACCCCAGTTGGGTTGGGGGTGGAGTATGTAATTTATAATCAGAGTAAGAGAGCTGGGCAGATTTGCTTCGCCAGGGTATGTGCCAGCGCTGGGGCTTCTGGGAGAAGCTTCCCATTTCCTGGGTGGTGTGCGTGCAGTCAGAGAAGAGTGAGCAGATGCCCATGACCTCGCTGCCCAGCACGGATACCAAGGGACACAGCAGGCCGAGCCGGACAGGTGTGGGGTGGGTAGCACAGGCCTGGAGCTGAGAGGAGAAACTTGAGCTGGGCCCTGCTAGGCCAGGAGTATAAATAGCTGGTGGAAGAGTGACCCAGAGCTGACGGAGGGCCTCTCAAGTAAGAGCCTGGGTCACAGAGACAGTAAAACAAACCCTAAAACAATTCCCTGCATGGACCACACCTGTGTCTCAGGAGGTTTGGAACTGAGAAGTCCAGGAGTAAATTAGAGGGAGATAACATGGGTACCATGCAGTGTGTTCTCCACCAAGGGGGCTGTTTCTTTGAGAAATATTTTTATCCAGAATGAATTTCTAACATTAGGTCTCCGTTGGTCCAAGTGAGCTAATTAGGTGAGGAAGATGAACTTTTAGAGATTCTGTAGCCTCTGGTTGACATGTTTAGAAATCACTTCCCATTATGCTAATACAAGGGGAGTCTCAGGGTTTGTGGCTTGCACCCTAGCACAGGGTCATTTCCAGAGGTCAGCTGAGCAAAACCTCCATTTTAATTGGGCTGACTGTGCGCCTGATGCTGGTCGTGCCAGCATGGTTACGAATGGGAACTTGTTGCAGGCAGACTGCCTGGGCTGGGGAGTAAATGCTATGGCTGCCCTAATTCCAAGGGCAGCACTTGGTTCCTTTTGGTTTCTTCTGTAAATTCTCAGGGGCCAGAAGGGATGCTCTGGCTTAAGGATATTTGCCCACATACGCATTCTATCTTTCTGAAGTGGTCGTATTTTTTCCTTGCATAGAAAGCAATCATTGCAAAAAGAATTGGAAGGAAAAATGGCATAAATAAGAGTCATAGACCTAGAAATAGGTGTTCATGCTTTGATTTATGTGTATGTATATCTAAATATTACTATCCACACACTATGTATCTATCAGTCATATATTTATATACTTTATATTCTCATTCTCCAAACCAAACCACTTTTTCAGAGTAGCATTCCGTATATACATGCGTGGATATATACCATGTAATATTATATATTTAGAATTATACAATAATACAGTTAGCATAGGTCAATATCCCTTTTAAAGACTGTACAGTATTACAGTAAATGTTCTTTCTTGAGCAATAATATATTTAACTAATACCCAGCTATGGGCCTTTAGATTGTTTCCATTTTTAAATATATTCTTAATAATGATGTAATGAATGTTTTGTGTAATTAACAAATCTTTTTGTACATTGATGATTTTTTTTTAAAAAGTGGCTTTTCTATAAACAAAACTGCCAAATCAAAGCAGATATGGATTTAGAAAAAAACTTTTTTGAGACTGGGTCTGTTTATATAGCCCAGACTGGTCTTGAACTCATTATGTAGCCCAGGCTGGGCTTGAACTCACAGTAATCCTCCTGACAGCCTTCTAAGTGCTAGGATTATAGACGTGCACCACCATACCTGGCTTGAAATTGGCAAATGTAATTGTAACGTGTGAGAATTCCCATTTCCTCCTGACCTTGTCTATGCTGTGTCACCATTCTTTCTCATCTTTCACTCTAAGGAAAGAATTTCATCTCTTGGTTATTTTCAGTTGTATTTTTTATGAGCAGCAATTTGTATACATTTTTTTGTAAATTGCCCTCTTTTCTGTGAGAGTGTTTAGCTTTCCCTTATTGAATAGTAAGAGCTACTTCCATACTAAATAAAAGAAGCCTTTATCTTATAAATTGCAAGGTATTCTTTCTTTTTGCTATTTGTCTTCTATTTATACATTTCTGTGTGTGCATGTGAATCTTTGGATTCAGATGCTGTTGTTTTCTTGTAATTATGTCCATCGGTCTATTCCTTTATAGAGTTAGGTACCTTTTTTTTTTAAGGATTAGGCTTGCAACAAAATTAACCTGTGAAATGTTCACAGTCATCTGATGCTTTGAGTCCCCTTCAAACCCCTTGTTCTGAGCATCTCAATATGGGCATCAGAGAGAGAAAGGGATGTGATAACATTTTTGCTTCTAAATCTCTCAGAAGCCTACAAATGAGAACTGGTGCTGTGCATTCTTTTCCTCGACCACAAAACCCATATGACTTAGTTCATAGAGGGCCCTCGCAGAAGTTGGAAGGGAATAGTTTGTTTAGATGTTTTGCAGGGTGAATCATATTGTCCCATTGATGTGCTATAATTGCACTGATGTGTTCTCAAAACACTGTGGCACCAACCCAACATTCTAATACATAGTAGTCAAGAAAATGCCACAGCCTGTTGCAGCTGCCCAGCGACAGCAGCTTTCTGTGGAGCAGCCCTACCTGGAGAAAGACCATGCCAGGCAGGCCACCTCCGGGGCCAGCTGAAAAGGGCTATCGTGGGCAACAGTGTGTCTGGGCCCTGGCACTGGCATTCTCGGTTGAACCACCTGTTAGCTTTCAAGACTGCTTCTTTGTCTGTAAGGCTGTATCCTTAGACTCTATTGTGCCTGCTTAACCCTGTCTGTTTATGCAGGGGCAGAGGAAGAAGAGAACCTACTCCGCTTAGCAATCTCAAGACAGTCTTTTGGTTGTCATTGCTGGTTGTCCCCCCTTCTATCAGAGTCCGTGTTGCAGGTTTGGGAGACAGATTTTGCAGACTGTGGAGAGCAGAGTGTGAGATGGATGAGGGGCCACTGCCAAGCAGTGGGGACTCAGGGTCTAGCCTCCGTGCAGTCTCAGGGTGCCAGACCCCGCTGCTGACTGATTCTTCCAAGGTGAGGGCCTGGGAATGGTGCCAAGGTCCTGCTCTTCCCTGGGAACTATGGAAGAGTGACATGTGTAGCAACTAGAGCAGTCTGCTCCCATTGGTGTGGCACCGGGTCTGTGGTGTTTAAGCCTTTTGGCCTTAGACCAAGGGTCTGAGAACAGTCTCTCTTGTGGACTGGCCCTGAGCTTTTAGATGAAGTGTATCAGGGATCCCCTCAGTTTGGAGGAGATCAGTGAATTTCTTTCTGCCTACCCAGTGCCATTTGGTCTCCCACTCCCCACTTCCCTGTTCAGTTCACAGAAGCCAAAGCATGAGTTAGCGACAGCACAACTCTCCTTAGACTGCCAGGGAGGGAGAGAAACCAAATATGGACCAAGCCCAAGTCTCTTCAGTGAGCAGAGCTTGCTGGTAAGTAAGCTTTTAGTCTTGTTACACGCTCAGCAACCCACATCCCCTCCAGGGCTGCTGGTAGGAGCAGGGCTGTCCTGAGGAGAGGTCCTGAGAGCTGACCCTAAAGAACAGAAGGTTACCACTGATGACAACCCTTCTTTGGGATGTGAGTTGGGGAAGCTGGCTAGATCAAAGGAATTGTGAGTCCATTCTTTTCTCTTTTTGAGGTCTGGGGTTGAGAGTGATAGAATAGAACATCTCCACTTGTTCATTCCATAGGTGTTTGCCAAGCTCTCCTGGATTGCAGGAGCCCTTGCAGAGAGTGGGAAAGAGGCATTCTGAGTGTGTTATGTCTTGATTTTGCAAGGGCATCTCAGAAAGTCACTAATGGCATCTGTGGGAAGCCGATGGTGGCCCCTAAAGACATCTGGTCCTAATTTCTGAAACCCATGGATGTTAGGTTACACAGTGAAGACTTTGCAAAGGTGATTAAGATTGAGGTGGAGAGATTATCCTGGATTATCCCAGGGGGTCCTGAAGGTCATTCTATGTTCCCAGAAATGCAGGGAGGCTGAAGGAGGTTTTGTGGCACACACAGAAGAGAAGGTGGAAAGATGGAGCACAGAAAGGTTGGAAGATGCTGAAGGCGAAGAGACCTTACACATGGGAACAGTGCAGCCACAAGCCACAGAGCACTGAGGTCACCAAAGCTGAAGAAGCAAGGAGCACTTTCTCCACAGATCTGCTGAGACAGGAGTGGCCTTGATTCAAGCCCAGTGAAGCAGATGTGGAACTTCTCACCTCCTGAACTATCAGAGAATAAATTTGTGTTGCTTGAGCAAAGTTGTGGTCACTTATTACAGTAGCCCCAGGCCATACTTGAGAGTAAAATGGAAGCCTGGCTCTAGAAGTAAGTAGAGTCACAGAGATATGACCAACTTGATCTCTCCATTCACTTGGGAAATGTTTATTGAGCTCTAGGCACAGGAGCAATGAGTAAGACAAACAGCATCCCTACAAACATTATAGTGGGAAGCAGAAGTAAGTAAAAAGTGTAGAGAAGTGATCTTAGTTATAGATAAATGCTTTCAAGAGAATGAAATAAGGCAATGTGGAGTTGCTGGTATTGGAAAGGCCTTTATGTTACCACACTGTGAGAGCTGAATCCTAAATATCAAGAAGGAGGGCTGGGGATTTAGCTCAGTGGTGCCGCTGCTGCCTGCCTTGCAAGCGCAAGGTCCTGAGTTCGATCTCTGGTACCAAAAAAAGAAAATTGAATTCATACTCAAGAAGGAGTTACATTCTAGAGAAAGAGCTTTCCAAGGGGAGGAAGCTGCTAGTGCAGAGGCCTGGGATGGGAATGAATGTGCTTGAGAAACAAGCAGAAGGACCAGTGTGATGGTTCATTTTGATTGTCAGCCTGATTGAATGGAGAAGTGCATGGGAAATTATTAATAAAGCACAGTCCAGGTGTGCCTATGAGGTGTTTCCAGAGACCTTGGGCATGTGGGACAGTAAACTGAGGTGGGAGACTCATCCTGAATGTGGGTGGCACCATCCAACAGGCTGGGGGACCAGATGGAACAAAAGGGGTAAAAATGGAGGTCCACCAGAACAGGCACCCCTCCTCCTCTGTTTTCTGGCTACTGTGAGGTAAGCAGCTTTTCTCTACCAGGCCCTTCCACCATGATGTTCCTGCTTCACCACAGGCCTGAAAACAGTGGGGCCAGATGAACCGTGACCTTTGACCACATGTCAAAATAAACCTTTCCTCTTTTAAGTGGTTTGTCTCAGGTATTTTGTCACAGCAACAGAAAGCTGACTAATACAACCAGATTTCTCCAAATCCATGTAGAAAGCAAGTGCCCATGGAAGGCTCAGGGCTCTGTCTTGGGCCCTCTGCTGTAACTAAGTTAAACATAAATAAGAAATGTTATTCACCAAGGGTGTAGGTAACATAGAGCTTCTGGTAAGACTTGTATGATATTTGGTTAGAGTCAGGGGCTTGGTTTTAAAATACCTCAACGGATTTGCACAGAACTCCTCAAATGAGATTCATCTGGGACAAACTGTGACTTAAAATTCAACCAAATGATTTGCCTAAGTCAAAAGGGGACCCCAACTTGAATGTGGTACTTGGGCAAACCTAGAGCTCAACATCAGTGGAAATGGGATAAGGTCCAGCAATAGTGAAGCACTTTTCATTTTAACATTTGGGGTACAATTCAAGGTTGGGGAGAAGTAACCAGGGCACTGTTTCCAGAGTACTGAGCAGGCACTGACTGTATGCGGCCATAGGAACAGTTTGTTCGTTCACTTGCCCACTCATTACTAGACGTTTAATGAGCGGCCCCTGCCACTGACTGGGCTCGGGGAGATGACAGCGAGTAGGGTGGAAACACTTGCTGACCTCATCGAGCTCCTTCTAGGCAGACGTGGCAGGCTTAATTGGATAATTACTGTCTTTTTTACTGTATTAGATTTTTTTCAGATGACAAAATTATTTTGTAGTAATAAAACAGCAAAATGAAACGTTATGGAAATAGATAATGTAGATAATTTAGACAAGAAAAATGCCCTAGCGACTCATTCCCCTTTCTATCCTGCATGAATACAAAGAAAGCTACTTCATTCCTTTTATTAGCTGAGTAATATCCCATGCTATGTTTGTTTGTTTGTTTTTTTGGTACCGGGGATTGAACTTGGGTCCTTGCGCTTCCAAGGCAGGCCACCGAACCGCTGAGCTCAATCCCCAGCCCTATTCCGTGCTATGAATGTGCTGTAGTTTAGTCTCTTACGGATACATGTGGATATTATTTCCACTTTTCACAATTACAAACTATGTTGCAAAAAAACTGTTCTAGGGGCCCGGGATTTAGCTCAGTGGTGCTGCCACCTGTCTCACAAGGGCAAGGTCCCAGGTTGCATCCCCAGTACCAAAAAACAAAAACTATTCTGCACATATATTTTTACATAGCTTATGAGTGTGTTAAGGACCAAAGAGTACGAGTAAGTTAAATCAAGATACGACCGTACCTCTTACCATTCAGGTTGGAACTGAATGAGCAGCTTCTGTTGCAGCCTCAGCAGTGCCCGAATGTTATCAGTAATTTTAATCTTCGCCTGTTTGATAGGCAGCAGGCCATGCTATCTTGCTGTTTAAATGAACCTTTTGGACCTACAGTGGAGATAATGATTAAGCAGGATGGGCAGGGAATTTCATAGAGACCTCACAGGAGGCTGGAGTTGCCAAGCCCTCAGGTCGCTCCACAGGTATGGGCAGGGTGACCAGGGCTTCCAGGCAGTGTCCATGGCCTGAAGCAGAGAGGAAGGGAGAGTAAAGAGGGAAGTGGGGCCGAACCTCACGGGGCCTGTGGTTCACCCTACCAGTTTGGGCTTTTATTCCAAGAGAAGAGCCTGGCGCTTTGCTTAGACCCCTCTGGCTGCCATGCAGGGAGCAGACTGGGAAGAGGAGCAAGAAGGGCAGATGGGAGCATGTGGGAGCTGTTTCGGGAGTCCGGGGGAGGGTGGTGGGGCCGGGACTGGGTGGGAAGCCAGGCATGGCATGGAGTAGGCGGACTGAAGAGTTATTCAGGCCACAGACTGATAGGAGGGGGCTTGGGTGGGGAATGAGAAAGAGAAGCCAACTAACTGGACAGCAGATGGAATGGGAATTGTAATGGGGATGAGGAGACCTCAGAAGAGCAGGCAATGGTTTTCCTGGACGGTGGCACCCAGAAGAGAGCCCTGCTCCAGAGCAGCCGGTGACCTCCTGTTGGTAAGGCCCACGGCCCACCCAAGGAAGGCCGCTGGGGATTCGCTAGCCTGGCCACAGTGACCCAATTGAGGGAGTGAGCTGTGGCCGTGATGGTGTCTCCTGTGAAAGCCTGCCTGGGAAGGGGACCGTGCCACTGGAGCTGAGGAGACCTCTTGCGTGGAGTTTGAAGGGGAACTCAAATGAGTGATGTTTGGCCCCAAGAAAGGCTGCAAAGGAGAGGCAGGATGTGGAAGTCGGGAGAGGGCGAGGGAGAGGGTGAGGTGCCAGCACAGGAGATGTGGGGCTAAAGGACCTTGGGGTGCTGAAGAGGAGGGGCTGTGCCTGGCCCCGAGCAGGCCGGGTTTTCAAGCTGAGCAGATTTCCCACTCGACATTAAGCTGGATGACCTTGAACAAGTCATTGAGCGTCTCTAAGATTGTTCTTGTCATAGATGTCACAATATTTATTTTTTGAGATTATTACAAGAATCAAAGATATATGCATGAGAATAGAGAAAATGTTTGTAACACAAAACCAAGAGACCTGGAATTCAGAATTAAATGTTGAAAAAGAAAAAAGTCTCCTATAAATCAGTAAAAATCAGTAAAAAAGGCAGCCAACCAATAGAAAAACAGGCAAAAAATAAATTAAGTAATTAACAAAAGGATATTAATATGCTGAAAAAATTTGATCAACATGATTAATAAAGGAAAGTACAGTGAGATTCCACTTGCAGCCACATAGATGAAAACTACAGATGCGATGCTGAGCGAAAGAAGCAAAGCAGAGATGTGCACGTAGCACAGTTCAGTGTACTTTGTTCAAAAGCCAGGCATTCAACCTGCAATAAAATACATGTTCACCAGCTTTGCAAAATTTGAAACATCAGACAGTATGAACCGCTGGTGAAGTAGTGAGCGGCAGGAAGTGAGTATGCGGCCAGTGGGGATGCAGATGGGTGTGGCCACTGGGGGACATTTCGGCCTTTTCCGACACCACGGAAATCATGCTCATGCCACAGCCCAGCATCCATTCTTGAATGTGCAGATCTAGGATAAATAAATTGTATAAATACAGTGTGGAGCACATGAAACAATGCGTAGCATTTGATTTTACCTTAGAATTTTAAAATATGCAGAATTAAACTATAGATTATGTAATGGAGTTTCTATTTTACAGCATGTCCTTCCCTCTGAGCAGGGGTCTGCCGCACTTGGGATTAGTCTGTTTCTTGACCTGGGAAGGGGACAGTTATGTGAGCTTCTGCTTTGTGACTGTTCATTATATTGTACATTTGTTTCGAACCCTTTAATCCAAGAATATTCATTCCACACTTTAAACAGGTTTAAAAAGAAGATAGCTAACACTTGTAAAATGCTTGGCGTGGTGCCTGGCCCATATTAAGAGCTCAACAGATGGCAATTTTATTTACTGATATAACCCAGTTGTTAGAGCCGCCTGGTCTCCTAAGCAACCTTCCAGCTCCCGGACTGCGCTCAGTCTCCAGGAGGCTTGCCTTTAGGTTCAGATTCTGGGCGCCTGTGTTTTCCACTGAAGTCTCAAACCCTGTTTCTTATGGCAGCATTTTCTCAATTGAGATGTGCTTTACTGTGCTGCCTCTAGGTGCTCCCTAAGTGTGCTGCCAAAGGTTAGCAACATGCAAGACATTTTTTAAGCATCTCTTTTGTTATGCAATTCCAGAGAGCTCGATTGGTAAACTGAGCACTTGGAGATGGGGCAGAGCCAGATCCAGTCTGCTGCAAGTCAGAAGTCGGGGGTCCAGGGTGGACTCTCATGCAAGCTAGCACTGCAGAAAAAGGACCTTCTGAGTTGGAGAGAGGTAAAGACACACCCAAACAGTGACAGTGCAGAAGGGACCAGATGACTCCTGGGGCCACAGTGACTGCTATTTAAACCCTGCACGTGTGCAGCCCTAAATTCTGAACTTCCACAGAAAGGTTGACAAGCACTGATTTAAGGTAACCAGAGCATGTCTCCCTTGCAAGCCTAGTAAAGGGGTCCCCATTCTAAAGTTACCAGAAGAGGTGTCAAGTACAACAGCTACTTATAATACCAGCTGGCTGTGAGTGGTATGGAGTGGTGTGAGCAGGATGAGCTGGTTATGAACCCATCAGAAGCCAGGAAGAGCTTTTGTCCTCACCTCTGCCCCAGGAGGTAGGTGCTGTTGTCCTTGCCATTGCAGCAGGTACAGCTGAGGTAGAGGAGTGCAGGAATTTGCTGAAGATCACACAGCAGGCAAGGGCTGCAGCCAAGAAGAGGGATCATTCTTATTCTCTCCTTCCACAGGGAGGATGTAATCCAGGGTTTGGGAGTTAAATGGAAGCTGGTTTTGCTAATAGTAAGCAAAAATATCCTAACAGGCCAATCCAATGTGGAATGGGGGGTTCTGGAAAACAGCAAATGCTCTCTAAGCAGTTTGTCTTTACTGCATATGTTTTTAGAAGAGATTCCTGCACTGGACAGCAGGTTGGACTAAATGCCTTTCATGGTCCTTTCAGAGAAGCCAAGATTTGCAAGATTAGTCTTTGTAGAGCTTCAGATAGGGAGCTGGGCTCTATGCTTAGTTTCTTTTCAAATGCAAACCTCCAAACTGCAGGGCTGTCGGAGCACTGCTTTCATGTTGGGTTTCATTCAAGAGCAGCTTCAGAGCTCCCAGGCCCAGTCAAATGACTTTCCCTACGGGTTGTTTTCACTTAGGCTTTTAGCTGACTGTAGTTGCATGGAGCCTTTGGCTAGCAATGAGATACCTCTCAAAGCTTCAGAAGAGAAACAGTTTGCATGAGACACATTCCCCCTCACTCACTGCTTTAATTTCTGACCAGAGACGCTGATCACTGGCTCTTCGCAGCCATGCCGCCCATGAGTCGCGAGTGTATTGTGAGCACCACATGTGGAGTATTGACAGTGACGTTTGGTAGCATTTGGGCTTTTTGCTAAAATGATATGTCTCTGGCTTTGTTTCCAGGGTTACAGAAGCTTCCTTGGTCTATTTCTATTACTGTGTCCAGCGGAGACACAGGGCTTTCTGGTTTTCAGAGCCTCTGACTGCCCCCTCTTCCCCTAAGGGAGGGGTGCGACCAGGTCTTAGTAGGAGCTGGCTTTGGTTGAGCCTTTGCAAAACAGATTTGGTTGTGGTTGATTATTTGACCTGGGCCTAGAAAATAAATCCCAGGGCTGGTCTGTGGGCAGAGCAGAGTTGCATATCATAACTTTTAAGGTCTTTCACTGATAACTATTTTAACTAGATGGGTAGAGGCTTAGGGACTGCCATCTGTTCAATTTATCATTGTCCAGTTAAGTAGTTCATGTAGTATCACAATTACTTTGAGTTTGTTGAATAGATACTATTTTTACTAGACATTTTTTAGAGCAATTTTAGGTTCCAGCAACATTAAGCAAAGAGTACAGAGTTTCCATTACTCTTTGTCTCACATATGCTCAATGTCCCCTGCTACCAGCATCCCCACCAAAGTGACATATCATTACCTCCCCAAGTCCATAATTTATAACACGGTTCACCCTTGCTGTTGTGTATTCTGTGGGTTTGGACCAATGTATGATGACACATATCCACCATTGTAATATCATGCAGAGTAGTTTCTCTACTGTCTTAGCTATGTTTTCCTCATTTCAAAATACCTGACACCCAAAGTTAAAGGAGCTAAGGTTTATTGAGTTCATAGTGTGTAGAGGTTTCAGACCATCATGTTCTGGCTCCAAGGCAGAGTGGTGTGGCCGACAGGACTTGCAGAGGAGGAGCCGTTCCTGGTGGTCAGAAAGTAAAGCATTGAGCGAACAAGGGAGAGGCCCTCACCATAGTCTTTGTGCCCTTTTTTTCTTATGCAGATTGCTTAGGGTGGGTAGCACTCACACCCATAATCCTAGTTCCTTAAGCCTAGTATTGCACCATGAATCAATTCCAGAAAAAGCGCCGCCTGCCCTGTCTGCCGCCTGTGACTGTATGAGGCTTCTGGAGGGGTGGGGGTGGGGGGGATTTAAACACAAGCCATAACATCTGCCCTACAAACTCTTCTGTGCTCCACTATTCACCCCCTCCCTAAGCCCTGGGAAACCACACCTTTTTCCCTACTCTCTCCATGGTGTTACCTTTCCAGAATGTGACATAGTTGGAGTTATATGGGATGCAGCTTTTTCAGATGGGTTTTCCACTTAGTAATGTGCATTTAAGGTTCTTTCATGTCTTTCTAAGGTTTGACGGGTCCTTTCTTTTTAGTGCTGAGTACTATTCCCTTGTGTGGATGTACCACAGTTTTTTGTTGTTACTGATTTTATTTTAGTCCTATCTCACAGTTAAGGACATCTTCGTTGTTTCCAAGTTTTGGCAAATAATAAATAAAGCTGCTGAAAACATCCATCTGCAGTTTTTTGTGTGGATATAACTTTTCAACAATTTTGTATTAATACCAAGGAGCACAATACTGAATCATATGGTAAGACTGTATTTAGTTTTGCGAGAAACTGCCTGTTTTTCAAAGTGGCTGAACCATTTTGTATTCCCACCAGGAATGGAGAGAGTTCCTAGTCCATACCTCATCCATATTTGGTATTGTCAGCGTTTTGCATTTTCACCAGGCTAATAGGTGTGTGTGGTATCTTGCATTCCCTAATGGCGTATGCTAATGAACATCTCCACGTATGCTTTTTTTTTTTTGCCATCTCCATATCTTCTTTGACGAGGAATCTGTTCAGATCTTTTGCTCATTCTCATTTGGGTTGCAGAAATTCTTATTATTGAGTTTTAAGAGTACTTTGTATATTTTGGATAGTGGTCCTTTATGAGGTGTGTCTTTTGCCAATATTCTCTCTCAGTCTGTAGCTTGTCTTGTCCTCTTGAACATATAATGACATATTATATGCTCTGTAATATGCTCTGTTGCTTGTGCTGCAGACATCAAAAGTGTATTTAAGACCATTGTCCCCATTCAAATTGCTTTTATTTTTAAAATAAATTTCTTATTTTATCCCGACCCTGCTCCCCCACATCCCTTCTCCTCCTTATGTAAGGTTGCTTTTACTCTTACTGAGAAAAACCTATTTCCTAGATGCAGAAAGCTCTCTGGTGCTTTTTTTTTTAAACTGGCTACTGGTGAAGCTTGTAAGTGGATAGATCACAGGAGTAGGAAACATTCCAGAAAACTGATACCTTTGTGAAACTTGCTTGGATACTATTTTGTTAGCGACAAAACAATAAACCAAATTCTGGTGGTTCGTATATACAGCCTGGTTTATTAGGAAAGACAAAAATATTATTAGTATTAAACAAATATCAATGATTGATACTCATGCATTGCTTTATATCCACGTTCACAGGCATTACATCATTTGATGACTGTGGAGTAGTGATGACTTACCAAATAAAGCTGTGTGTGGCAATTTGGCCAAAAGAAAAAAAAAAAATCTTACGTATCTGTCTTTTTTCCTTGTATTTTGAAATACATAAAAATGCTTACCAGAAGGGGATCATTTCTAAATAGCACAGAGTCACAGGGAGTACAACTCACATGACTTGGCGTTGGGAGTCAGCGTTTGCTTATACTGAGTTACATATCAGCAAATTAACATGATCTGCCCCAGCTTCCAGGTCTTTCAGTGTGGCTATTCCTAGATGCAAATGACCTGGAACCCAGGGATGGGTTGACAGAGCCCTCTGGGTTGGATCCACCATAGCTCCACCCATCGACTGGTGTCTGCAGTCCTTTGGGAGGGTAAAGTCCAACCTTAGCTGTTGAATGAAAGGGAAATTCAAACACTTGGCAAAGTAAGAAAAAAAAAAACACTAGGAAGGTGGTCTGATTTGTTAAGGTCCACAACAAGCTGGATTCAGTAGCCAGTTTGCCAAGTGCTGTCTCCATCAAATCCATTCTCTTAAAGAGGAAGAAGTGGTCAGTGTGCCCAAGTATGCCATTAGAGAGAGCCACGGAGCTCTGAGCGGCAGCAAGTGGGGGCAGGAGGAAGAGGACACAGTGGTGTCCCTGGCCAGGAAGACATGCTTGGTCACCTGGCTACAGGTCCCTTTTCTGTGAGACTGATAAAAATGCTCAGAAAAACTGCAAGCTTTCCAGAAGCAAAGCTGAAAAGCAGGATCTGCAAAATATCAACCTGGGAAGGCTTTGCACAGGGCCAAGGCCATGGTGCAGGACCTCTGCAGGCCCAGGTTCCAGGCCTACCTGTGCCCTTACTATGACCTTGGGTGACTTATTTTCAGGCACTGAGCCTGGGTTCCCTCATTTGGGAAAGTGGGACAGTATTCTGTGCATCTAATACTGTTGCCCAGATTAGTGATCATGTGTGTCAAATACCTGGCACATAGTAGGGACTTGATAAATGTTAAGTAATTTTTAAAAACTCACTTGGACTTTATGCAGTTAATGGCTTCATCATAGGGCAACCCAGGTGCACTCTAAATATACTTCTGCTTAGATTGCTTTCATTGGAAATATTCTGTCAACTAGGATGCTTTCAGTTGCAGGTAGCAAAACCGCCAACTCAAGCTACCTTAAAAATAAATAAATAAAGTGAATTTATTGCTTCACATAACTGGAAAGCCCCACAAAAAGTCAACTTTAGGAGAAGCTTGACCCAACAGCTCCATGATATATGGAAAAACCTGCTTTCTTTTTTTGTTTGTTTTAAAGCAACTGGTTTTTACTCTGTTCCCCATGCTGGTCCTGAAGTCCTTCACTTGTGTGATCCTCCTGCCTCAGCCTCCGGAGTAGCTGAGCCTACAGGTGTCACCATGCCCAGCTGAGATCTGGTTTCTTTTTGCTTCTGTTCTGCTACTGTGGTATCAGCTTTATTCCAAGTCTGGCTTCCTTTGTTGTTGCAAGATGGTCTCAGCAGAAGTCTGGGTCCATCTGTTAGAATTAAGTTTAGTCTATGTGATGGAAAACACACCATGATAGTGGCTGTACAAGACAGAAGTATATTTTTCCTCCATGTAAAATAAATCCAGAGATAGGCAGTCCAGGGCTGGTATAGTGGTTTCACCTTATTGTGGACCTAGATGTTTAACTTGGTGCTAAACATTTTAGGGCATCTCAATATCACCCGAAGGTCCAAAGGACTGCTAGAGTTCCAGCCATTACATTTGCATTCTAGGCAAGAGAAAAGGCCCAAAGAAAGCTTTGCTTCCTCACTATTGAGGAAACTCATGAAAAGTACCACACATCCTTGCTTCTTACAACTCATTGTCTGGTACTTAGTCACGCAGGGTAGTTATAAGGATGGGTGGGGATTAGAATCTTTTGCTGGGCTCAAATGTTCCCAGTTGGAAATTGAATTATTCTTATTCCCAGTATGTATCTTCCCAGAAGATAGGGAAGGGATAGGTTAGGGTTAGGCAAGCAGTTGTTGCTTTCTAATTCAGTCTCCGAAGACTGTTTTGTCTTTTAGAGGATCTCCCATGGAAGGGAAAAGCATTCTTAGAAAGAAAAACAAAACTCAGAAAATATAACTCACATCTCATTAGGTCTAATTGGTTCTTGTACTGCACACTGGGGCCAATCATTGTGGGGGGTGTGAGGAATGGTGATTCTCATTGGCTGAATGCTTGGGCAGCCCCTCTTGGATGTAGAGTGGGATTGGTTTCCTTAGCCACATCCAAGACCTGATAGGATGATAGGAAGGGGCATGGGCATCAGTTCAAAGACCTCCACTTCTGTGCAAAACAATTCTAGGACTTAAAATTCTGGACAACATCTTAAATTTTAGATCCTGCCTTTATCTTGATGGCTCTTTTCTGAATCTTCTCCAGTCTTTCCTGATTCACACTGGGCACAGTAATAAGACTGCAAACCTTAACCTCTCGAAACGGTAGTTTCTCCATCTGTGAATCAGCCAGGATCACATAGTGTCTACCTTTTCTTCAGAGTGAGATGGTGTACACATAAGAGTAATTTAATAAAAGTTAAAAAACAATCGGTAAGCATTTGAGGAGATAAATATGTTGAACCTGCTTTAAATATTACACAATGCATACACACATTGAACATGACATTACATGTACAACTTTTGTGGGGCTTTTGTACCAGTTAAAATTTTTAAAAACTTTAAAAATAAAAGGAAAATAACCAGTATTCTATGAGTTTCTGGTTCTTGAGTCCTAGCTCTATTTTTCTGTTTTTGTCATACTTATTCTTGACTTCTTTCTATCATACTTATTCCTGCTTCTACTCCTCTGATTTTTTTCTCTCTGTTTAGAAATTCTTCTTGATAAATATTCCTGGCTCTATTTCTGACTTCATCTCTTTTTTTTTTTTGTACTGGGGATCGAACTCGGGCCCTTGTGCTTGCAAGGCAGGTGACAGAACCACTGAGCCACATCCGCGGCCCTCCATCACTGATTTGCTGAGCCATTTCTCAGTGCCTGCAGGTGCAGTGATAGATTTTTGCTCTGTTTAGAAATTCTTCTTGATAAATATTCCTGGCTCTATTTCTGACTTCATCTCTTTTTTTTTTTTGTACTGGGGATCGAACTCGGGCCCTTGTGCTTGCAAGGCAGGTGACAGAACCACTGAGCCACATCCGCGGCCCTCCATCACTGATTTGCTGAGCCATTTCTCAGTGCCTGCAGGTGCAGTGATAGGGGAACTCACAGGAGGGCAAAGAGTGGGAAAGGTGTAGTGTGGGGCAGCAGGAGCAGCGCAGCCACCCTCTCTGAGAGCCAGCCCGGCTTTGCCTGCAGGCGGAGAAAGAAAAAGCTGCATCCGCAGTCAGTAGGCGCAGAGCTAGTTGTCTCTGCTTGGAGCTTAGGGCTCAGCTTGGGGTGCATTTAGTTTGGAATTCAAAGGATGTGGTTCTGTTGGTCTTGAGCTGACACCCGCCTGGCTGTACCTGGGATGGTTTGCTGTCTTCCTCTTCCTGCCCTTCCTTCTTGCTTGGCAAGGATGCAGGGCTGGAAGGATTTGTGCTGGATTTTCTATGCAAAGAGGTATTCACAGAGTTCCCGCCCTGGCCCTCCCCGAGAGATGACCCAGGTTCCCCAGAGTGCTGCCTACACGTCTGGCTTGGTAATCGGGGAGGAGAGAATAGCACACATCCATTGCCAGTCACCACAGGCACCTTGCATGTATCATCATCATCATCATGGGAATAGTTAACAATGAACACGGTGCTTACTCTGTGCCAGGCATAATTTCAATTACTTCATACCCAGTATTTTATTCCTTGTACTCCTTTGAAGTAGTGGCTATGATTGTTTCCGTTTACAGGTGAAGAACTGACCCAGAGTTCAGATAACTCAGGGTCTCTGGATTCAGCTAAGACTCTTCAGTAGACACTGTCCTGACTCTCCAAGGGGGGCTTTGGTTGCTATGGTTTGGGGCTGGGGCGTGTCTCCCAAGCTTCCTGTGTTGGGAAGGTGATTGGGTCCTGGAGCACTGTGTTCATTGGTGAATAAGTCCTGGCTGAGTGTGCTGTTGGAGGTGGGCTGGTCCTAGGAGGCAGTCACTGGGCGTGACCTGGAAGGGTGCATTTTCTTCCCTGGCTCCTCCTCTCTGTGCTTCCTGGCCACCAAGTTGTGGGCAGCGTTTCCTCTGCCCAGTCCCATCCACTATGCCCTTCCTGCCTTGGCCCCAGATGACCATGGACTGTGACCAAGAGCCAAAGTAAACCCCTCTTCTTTAGGCTGTGGGTGTCAGGTATTTGACCTATCGGGTAGGAGAGTGACTGAGATGCCATTGTACAAATGAGAAGACTGAGGCAAACGAAGAAGCAGGGATGTGTTCAAATGCAGTCCAGAGACTCCAGGGCTGGTTCTTATTTGCTGTGTCATGCTTCTTTCTCCAGGGACATCTCCACATCGTGGGAGCAGCCTAAGGACTGCATGGGATGATGACATCAGTAGCTTAGAGTGGCTGCTGGCTTTGCACAGGCTCACAATGGTGCCCAGAGTACCATTGCTTCTGGACCTGGAGGAACTGAGGGAGATGTGTGTGCTTGCGTGCGTGCATGCGTGTGTATGTTTGTGTGTTGGGGGATGCAGAAGGGCAGCTGGTGACCAAAACATTGTTTCTGGACCCAGAAGCAGAATTCACTGTGCTTTTGCTGTTCTCTGGTCTCTTCCTCACTTCGTCCCAGGGTCATTGGTCAAGGTGTCCTGGGACCCTCGGGGTTATGCAGCAGCAGACACCACAATCATAGTGCCACCAGGTACAGAGAACTAGCCATTTACTTATTTACTTATTTATTTACTCCATGCCTTGTTCCTCAAAGGATTTATGGCAGTACACAGTAATGGCTCTTGTACTAGGAGAGCACATCAGTTATGTGGCAGCGTGGCTTCTGTCCCAGCTCTTCTGCTCCCCTTCCCAGGATGAGTCCCATCATCTTCTTGCAACCAGATTTCTTTCTCTCTCAGTGGGAGTGACGTCTTCCTTGTGGAATATGAGTGATCATTACTAACAGTTTGTGTAAAGTTCCTAGCCCGAGTCTAGAATGCAGAGGTGCCTGGTAGATTATTCTTATGGTAGATTATTCTTATCCAATGAGGCAGAATAATTTAACAGAGGAAAACAAGGGAAAAGATAAAATGAAGCCCAGAAATGAAACCAATACAAAAATTCCTACCATAAAGTTATCCTTACTTTCCCAGAGCTGGTGTGACAAGAAACTCCAATTGTTAGATCCTTCATGTATTTGTCAGAGGAAACAGTGGGCTGTGCTCAGGTAACTGCCCAGGTGAAGGAGGCAGACAGATCTCTCTGGAGCCCTTCTGAGAAGGACACTGTGTGGTGTTGTAAATGGTGTCCCCAACAGCTTCTTTAGCATGAACCCAATGACAAGTGCCCTGACTGTCCCTTAATAGAAGCAAAGGGCCCCGAGCCACAGTGAAAGCCTATAAAACCCATTCCACTGAGAGACCTCGGGCTGGAGTCCGGGCAGAGTGCTCCAGGCTTGCGGCCTGAGCTGCTCGAGCTTTCTTGGTGCGAGGGCTGAACCCTCCAGAGGCGTGCGTTGCCTCACTTGTCTTGTAACATTCCAGTGAGATCTGCAGTGTGGCCATGCTCATTTTATAGATAGGTAAACTGAGGCCCAGAAAAGTTAAGAAAGCTGCCAAGGTCACTGAGTGTGCGATCCCTAGCTAGGAACCTCGGCTCAGAAGAGGTGGGCTGATAGGGGAGTAGGGCCAAGATTCGTCTCAGTCAGTGCCAATGTGCTCCAGAGCACAGACAAATGGGTGGTTGAAAACCTGGAGTCCTCCATATATCAAGGCTGCAAAAACTTTAGTCTGCAAAAGTGTTAAGGCAGTTAAATTCCTGCTCTGGCTGCTTTTTACAAATGAATATATGACACTCATACGATACTCAGCATCCATCTGTTTCATTGCTGGCCCTTCTAAACTCTCTGAGAAGAAACACTTCCATCCCAGCAGAATATTCTAGAAGGGCCAAATACAGCATCGGGTGGCCTCTGCCTTGTAGACCTTGCATGCTTATACATAACAGCCCTCTGTATTCATGGCTTCCACATCCATGAATTCAATCAGCTGTGCAATGTAAATATTTGGGGAAAATATTGCACTTGTACTGGATATGGATAGCCTTTTCCCTTTGCCATTTATCCCCTAAACATTACAGTTTAAAAACGATGTGGCGTTTACATTGTATTTGGAATTGTAAGGAATCTAGAGATGATTGAAAACACATGGTAAGATGCGCAGGGGTTATATGCAAATACTATGTCATTTTACGTAAGGGACTTGAGCGCCCCTGGATTTTGATCTCCTGTGGGTCCTGGAACCGATCCCTCGTGGATACTAGGTGGTGAGCCGGCTAGCCTCCGGGCTCAACCTGTTCTTGCATATCCAGATCAGTTGGTGGAGTCCCATCGCTTCTTCTGTGAGGGCTCATGGTCTCAGCGTTCTGGGGGTGACCACCTTTTCACTGCCCATGTCTCCTTAATTCCTTTATTCCTTATGCCTTAGACTGTGTAGACAGCTTGCTTTTACTCACACAGAGAGCACACAGTATAGCCCAGGCCATGGGGAAAGCCACACAGCTGGTCCCTTACCTAAGTTGAGAGCTGTGTTCCCTTTAGTCCCTGGCTTCCTGCATCTTCTTGGGTTTTGTTCTCCCTTAGGTATTGCCATCTCAACTAACTAGTTCCCTTAACTCCTAAATTCCACTTACTTTCCTAGAGAACAGAATTTAGCTCATCTCTCATTCTCCGTTTATGTCCCAGACCATGCCCAGAACTTGCTTTTATCTCCAGCAAGTCCTGCCAAAGCTCTCATGGTGTGTTTCTTCCCTATATGACGATGTATGTTCTCATGTGTGAACGTGGCCATAGCCGCCTCCCCCCGCGACTACCTCATAGCTATTGGAAACTACAGAATAGTTGGCAATTACATTGTTATAAAATAAGAACAGAATAACAATATAATAAAAATGATCCCCGAACAATGATTAAGTAGGGCACATTGGTGTACAAGGACAAGGAGGAGCAGCGACTGCTGACTGGGGCGGCCCCATTGGGTTCCACAGAGAGGTGAGGATGGGCTGAGTATGAGGGGTGGCTGGGAGGTGATGAGTGGGGAGTGAGTAGAAAGGTCACAGGGAGGAGAGATGGCTTGAACAAAGGCGTGCAGGTGGCCTGACCCATGGCCTGCAGGATTGGAGGTGAGCAGGAGTCCTGGCCAGTGCGGAGGAGCAGGGAGCATCACAGGCCAGAAGGATGAGCAGAAACCAGACCAGTAGCTCCAGCCAGTGCTTTTGTGGTAGTGAACATGTTGATTGCGGTTCCTGGTGAATGGGACACTCAGCAATGTAAACTGCTAGGATCCGGCCCTCCGATGAAGTCTATTTTCTTACCCCATGTGTTTGTTTGTTACAGGGAGCTGGGATGACATGAGAGTGTCCCGTCAACTATCTCAGGCATCAGCTGACTTGGTGGCATGAGCATCTTGGACCCCGACAGATGGCACTATTGTTAGGAACCATGGAGGAGGCTGCCCAGAGCCAGGCCACCATGACCCAGAAGTGCTTTGTCTGCAGTGTGGGCCGCTGTGACCTAGGGGGAGGCAGCAGACACGCCCTGCATTGGAAACCAGACTGGTGTAGATCTGGGTTTGCGCAGAAGAATGTGCATTGCTAACAAGACCGCAGGGGTATCACACTTGAAGAAGCATGGATTTATTCCAGGTTCCATTGTTAACTTCTAAAACTTTCCCTCTCTGGGTCTTTCTGAAAAGAAATTTCAGATTTAAGGGAAGAGTGATGGAAGTCAGAAAATGGAAACAACCCACATGTCCATCAACTGATGAATAGTTAAACAAATATGCTATATTCACACAATGGAATATTATTCAGCCATAAAAAGGAATGAAATCTGATACACCTATAAAGTGAATGAGTCTTGAAAACCTTATGCTACATGAAAGAAGCTTCAGTATGTGAATCTGGTGTGATTTGTCCAGAATAGGCAAATTCAAAAGACAGACAAGCAGATTAATGGTTTCCAGGAACTGGGGGCAGGAGAGGAATGCAGAATGATTAGTTACTGGGTTTTCCTTTCAGAATGATAAACACATCATAGAACTAGATATTGGTGATGGTTGTAGAACAATGTGAATGTACTTTGTACTGCTGAATTGTGTACTTTAAAGCGGCTAACCCAGTCAATTTTATGTGAATTCTACCACAATAAAAAAATTGAAAATGTGAATGTTGTTCTAACTTAAATTTTTGGGCCAGCTGAAAGGTTCACAGGATAATGGTTGGATGTGCAAAGAGCCCAACCCAGTGGCTACCAGGGCTGACTACAAAAAGAATCACCGGAAGTATCTGGTGCCATACCCCTGTCTTAGCCAAACCTCCGATCAATGAAATCAGTCTGCACGTGAGGCCCAGGCATCACGGAGTTTAAAACCCACCCTGGATGATTCAAAGGTACAGCCAGCCTTCAGAACCCTGGCTTAAAACCCCCAGGGCCAAACGGGCTTGTAAGCTCTTTGCACACCAACTTGAACCTCATCGCAGAAAGGGTCCCTACATCTTCTCCTGGCCTTGCTTGGGTGTGGTGGGGGAATTCTGGGAGAGGGCTTTTAGAATTGGATCCAGCTCCACTGTTAACTAGCTGTGTGGTCTTGGGTGAACCACCTAACCCTTTGTTATGGTCTGTGTCTAGCTGTCCCACCAAAGCCTCATGCAGGCATAGGTGGGGCTTTTTCAGAGGTGGCTGGATCTAGAGTGTGTGATGCTGGGATTAAGGGTGCGTGGTTCCTAAACCAGTCCACTGAGCGCTTTGGCACTGCCCTTATCCCCTTATCCAGTAGCCTGGATAAAAGGGGCAGAAGGAAACTGTTAAGGTCCCTTATGGCTTTCGCTGTCTTCCACCGCCATGAACTTGCTCCTCTGCTGTGTGCCACCCTCCCTTGGAGCCAACCAATCGTGGTCTGAAACCTCTACAAACCGTGAACTAAATAAACCTTTCCCCTTTAACTTTGAGTGTCCGATATTTTGTCTCAGCAATGAGAAAAAAGAAACTGTCACACCCACCAGGCACTGTTTTGACACCAACCATCTCTTTTCACCTCCCTTGAGGTTGAAGGAGAGACACGGGGCCTTGTTTGTGTGGAAGCCCTCGAGATGTAGTATCTTAAGTTCAGTTCTGTCCCTCCACTGGAGGATGGGTTGAAAGATGACTTCATAGCACAGGGAAGGACACATTTAGATGGAAAGTTAGTGATTATCCTATCAATCTTGCCTTTACTCCGAGTTAGACTTTCTTCTGGGTACCACGCTTTATAAATGATGTAAACATACTGTGAGATAAAAGCACGTTAAATTCACCTACAAGTTTTAGTAACAAGGGATTCCTCCATGTTTTGTCCTTATTCATAGGTAATATATTTTTATCCAGTGACCATTATGGCATAGACATGATTTTATACTCTGTATTTTTTTCATTCAGTACTTTTGTTCTGCGCTTGCTGTGTATCTGTAGTTCATTATGGATGTTTTAATGGCTGCGTAGTATTTCATTGAATAGCCTTACTATAATTTCCTTTAATATTCCTCTATTGTTAAGCCTTTTGATTGCTTCCAGGGTCTCAGTATTACAAACTGCCCCCAGTGAAGACATTTCTGTGTGTAACTTCTAACCTCCTTTGACTTATTTCCTTAAAATAAAATTCCCATAAGTTATTGGATTAAGGGCATGAACGTTTTAGTTCTCACATGCACTGTCAAATTGCTTGGGAGAGGGCTGTACCAATTTCCCCAGCGACTAGCAGGGTGTGGGTGTGTCATTTTCAGTGCTTGCCGGTACCTAGTTTATCATTTGAAACAGGTTTATAAATCGTACATGCTCTAAGTTAGTATGGGACGATGAGTGACTGTGTCTAACTTTTTGGTGGCTATAACATCCCTTCCCCATTCCTTTGCTGCTGGCATCCCCCGCTGTTTTGTAAACCACATAGTAGGAAATCAATAATTACTTTTTGAAGCAATGAATAATTCAGGCAATGCCTCCTCCCAATAATTCTTCAGTTTTTTTTTCAGATAGCAAAGGGATTTTCCTCTTTGGTTCTTTTTCTAAATAAACTAAGCTTTATTTTACCTATGTCGGCAGCCTTAGAGCGCTCTGTGTGCCGGAAAGATGGATGGGGGTCTTCAGTTGGTGGGGAGGATCCCCCCACACCGGCTAACTCTTCGCTCTTCTCCAGCCCGTCTGCATTCTCATTTCCTGTCTTCTCCTGAGAGCCAGCTCAACAGGAATGAAGGGAAAAGCTATTTGTAGAGTGCATGGGAGGAAAATAAATGCAAATAGGCCAGCTATCCAGCTCAGCTCTCACTCTTTCTAGAAGCAAGAGCTTTATGAATGCCAGGCAATAGAACATGTACTTTGGTACCCATCGATTGGGACAGTTGGTGTCACCGCTGTGGATTCAGCGATGCCTTCGGTTGTGTGTGTGTATGTGTGTGTGTGTGTGTGTGTGTCTCATCAATTACAGTAGCGACTACAGAAATTTCACAAACAATAGTAAAAAACACGCATAAGACCTATTTATCTGGCTACACCGATTTGGTTTGCATTCTTAGCTTCCTTATGTGTGCCTTTCTGCGCAAAGGTTGGGAAACGCTACTCTGAGAAGCCAGTGTCGGGTTGTGACCAGTAGTAAGTGTTTCCTTGGTGAGGCCTAGGACAGCACCTATCATTGTAACTAGTACTTTACTACGGATGCCTTTCCCAGGAACTCCTCCTTAATTTCTTTTTTTTTTTTTTTTTTTTTTT
>NW_022900916.1:10273105-10279404 GCF_012274545.1 Fukomys damarensis
TTTTTTTTTTTTTTTTTTTTTTTTTGTGTGTGTGTGTCTGTGTGTGTGTAATTTAAAATCTTTATTGATGCATGTTTTCTAGAAATATTGTATTTTTAAATAAATCACCAAAGGCCATATACTTCTCTCTCAATTCTTTTTTTCATTTGTTTGGGTTTTAGCGGGAGGAGTTGAGGCAGAGTCTCACTATATAGTTACAAAATTCAGGCTGGCCTTGAACTCACAGAGATCCTCTGGCCTCAGCCTTTCAAGTGCCGGGATTATGGGCCTATGCCACCACGCCTGGCTCGCTTCTCAATTCTAAACCACCAAATATAATACTTACTTTGTAACTAATCAGTTTGTAACAGCTGTGATTCTCAAATCTTTTTTTCAAACACTTAAAAAAAATACAAGATCATCATAGCAAACAATTGCAATTAAAAAAACCAAAAAAACAGGAAAAGCCTCCCTCTAGCTGATCAAATCACCAATCATCTGGATTCAGCCTTCTTCAGCTGTAATGTCTTTGTTCACCAGCACTGCACACACAGAAGGTGTCCCCACAGATGCCCTCACATCACAGGTGCAGCTGCTGCAAGCAGCAGCCAGGCAAGGGCTTCCTTAATTTTTAAAGATGGCTTATTTTATTTCTTTGGAACTAGAGATCGAACTCCGGACCTTGCATTTGCAAGGCAGGCGGCTGAATCACTGAGCTAAATCCCTGGCCCAAAATGACTCATTTTAAATCTGCTTCCTACCTGTTCACCTTCTTATCAGCGACAGCAACAAACGATTATGACATTTGAAAAGTCCTACTGCCTGAAATTACATCTTATTCCAATTAAAAAGTAACAAAGGCTGCATCCCTCCTCTGTTCCCTTTACTGGCCATAACATCTTGACATCTGCTTTTGTCTCTAGCCTTGACTAAGACCAAGCTTACGGAAAAAGAGAATAGGTCATACACGTCTACTGGGGACAGATTGTTTGTGACTTCAGTTCTCAAGGAAAATGTTCTTGGGTTTGCAGAAAACTGAAATAGTCAAGGCTTGCTTCACCAGAGCGCAGTAGGGTCTGGGGGTTCACATCATTGCTTGGATGAGGAGTCTCTGTACCCCACCGAGGTGTGGGGGCCCCCAACTGCCCACACCCTTCCCCTTCTCTGTCCCTACTTGACACTGGCTTCTTTTTTCAAACTCAGCTCAGCATGGACTCTGGAACCCAAGGAAAAAGAGAGATCATGACCCAGTGGCTTCCAAATGCAAAGGATCTCAGCAGAATCCCTTGGGTAACTTTCCTAAAAATCCACATTCTTGCCCCCACGCCCATTCTGATTCCTTGGGACTGTGTGTGGCCATGAAATCTGCATTCTGCAAGCTTTTCTGTGTTTCCGATGACCAGTCTGGTTTCACAACCACTAATCTCGTGGCTTCCGTCCTCTGGACACCCAGGCCTGACTGTCATCTCTGGCAGGTGGGTGTGTCCTTCACTGGAATGCCTCCAGCCACAGGCTCACTACTCCTCAGGGGAGGCCCGAGATGAGACACTCTTCCTCCTAGTGAATGTACAGGTGTTTCCTTCCACCTATGGAATATTTTACATATTCGATTATGTCTTTTAGAGCAACACAGAAAATAGTTATCCTTCCCATAGCAACCTTTCAAACCTAGAAGACACATGCTCTTTCCTTCCAGGATCTCTTCCTGTTTCAAGGCCATTCTACAGGTGGTCCTCTGCATATGGCTGGACTGAATTTTTGGAGCATGGATTACGTGCCTGGTGCTTTAGTGAGGGCTTTTAGATCAACTCTTGCAAGAACCTCTTGGAACCACCATCTTGCCAGAGTTGAGGGGAGAAGAGCACAGCCAGTCGAAGGACGGGACCTCTCCAGTTCTCACAGCTGTCACAAAGAACACTGTCTGATGCCAAACTCTGTCCTTAATTTAAACTGTGCTTCAGTCATTTGTCTCATAAGTGGCACTAGCTACCCAGTGATGCAACCAGAAACCTGATGTCCTCGGCCCTCCTGTTCCCTCAGTTTCCCCACCTTGTTTCTACATCTGATATTTCCATGTCTAATAGTTGTGAAAATTGCCCATTTCTCCCTCCTGCTCTGTCATCACCCTGGCTACCGTCGTCTCGCTGTGACTGATATGGGAGAAACTAACAGTTCTGTGAAGCAGGGCTGGGCAGGATTTATCCTGGAGAGACAGTCACATCACATCTGCTGGATTTGTAGTCAAAGCTGCTCCTTCTGGGTAGGGTGGTTTCAAGGTTTGGAGGCAGGTGCCCACCCTGTGCCCAGTCTCCCAGGGATGCAGCCCCAGGCTGGCACTGGACACTGCTAGGACCTGATAGTTTCTGATGGCCCCATGTTTGAAACTTCAAACACTTTCTCATCTTCAGTTTTCTAGGGCTGTCCCTTGCTCCTTTGTTTTTAGGGAATAAAGTGTGATTCTTCAATTCCCTCTGCAAGGTCTTCCCGTTCACTGGGCTATAATTCATGGGGCCTGGAGACCTAGGAACCTTTTAGAGCTCCTCCACGGTTCCCGACCATCTCTCCATCTATCTTTAGCTCTGTTCCCTCTTAACCCTGTGTATGCTGTTTTCTTAATATTGGAGATCCTGCTTCCAGGTGGTGAGGGCAGGTAAACTTGTAGTCATCTGTTCCGCTGTCGACCCCTGGCCATGGCCTCACCTTTGTCCATCTTTTTGTCTCAAATACAAGTTTTCAGGTCTGTGTTGTGCTATGTGGACACTACCCAGGCTGGGGTCAGAGTTATACCAGCATCATAGCCTCTTGGTCCTGTCCTTATGTGCTCCTCTCTCTACCTATGCATTGAAATGTCCCTGCATGGACACAGAGGGTTTTTAAGTACTTTCCTGTGTGTGTTTGGATTCTGCCTTATTTTCAGACTTCCATTGTCTAGTGCCCTCTATTTTTTAACTCCTATTTCCTTTTTGTATAGGATCTCTCAACCCTGGCTGTACATTAGGGTGATTGGGGTGACCAAAAAGTACTAAATGGATATCACCAAAATTTAAAACTAATTTAAAAAAATGATCCTAGGGATTGAACCTACGGCCTTGTGCATGCTAAGACAAGACCAGAGCAAGCCCAGAGCTGCACTGCCAGCCCAAACTAAATACTTCTGCTCCTTAAAAGCTACTGTTAAGAAAAAGAAACAAATCACTCACAGACTGGGGGAAAATATTTGCCACACATAGATCAAAGGATTTATGGCCAGCATATTCTAGCAAGTCTTTTAACTCAGGAATAAAACTAAGCACTTCACAAAGGAACAAAGGTAAATAGCCAATAAGCACATGAAAAAGTACGACCCTTAGTCAGGGGAATCAAAATTTAAACCAAACCGAGATACCTGCTGGAATGGCTTAAATTTTAGAATGACCCACGTCAGTGTGGACAAGGGGTCCCAGTCATTCCTTGTAGGACCATAAAATGGTGTAACCAGTTCGGAAGTTGGTCTGGCAGTTTCACATAAAGTAAAACAGACCTACCAGTGACCAAAAATCCTGCTTCTAGGTTTACTCAAGAGAAATGAACATAGGCATACACTAAAAAAGGCTTACAGCTTTGCTAATAAGAGCCCCTAACTGAAAACTGTACAAATGTACATATAGTAAAATATACCTCCATAACAGGAGTGAGCTGTTGGTTGATACATCGTGGATGACTCCTGAGAACATGAAACTGAGTGTGAGGTCACACACGAAAAAGTGCTCACTGTGTGACTGTACTCATATAAAGTTCTAGAATAGGCCAATAAAATACGGAGAAAGGAATCAACTCAGTTGCCTCTAGGGTAGGGGCATCTGTGAGTGGCTAGGACACTCAGGAGAGAACTTTCTGGAATGATAGATATGTCTATATCCTGAGAGGGGCACAGATTCCAAAGCATAAGCACTTGTCAAAACTCATTTTGAAAATAGGATCTTAAATGTTGTACATTTAATATCTGTGTGCTTGACTTATTATATAACATTAAGGAAGGTTTCATTTGAAAAAAAATTTCTCAGTGTCAGTGCACAGTAAGGGCTGAGGGTCAGTGCAATGCTGTCTTTCTTTACCTTGAGGCTTGGAAACCTTTCTTACCGCCTTGGCCCCATCTCAGCAGCCTGTGGAGGAGGAGACTTTCAGCACAGGCCAGGGCAGCAGAAGCCTTCTTCTCTGTATGCCAGGCTGATGTTTCTGTATCACATTTTGGGAAAGCACCTTTCATCCATTTCATCAGAGGAGGATCTCTTTACTCCTAGTTACTGATTCTGATGTAGTTGAACACATTCTGAAAGTGAAGTTCTTAGACATATTTCTTTTGAATAAAACATACTTCTAAAAGCTACTGTTTCCATTCTCATTTTCTCCTGCCAGTACCCAGGGATCTGGCAAGATATTTAACCATGATGTGTCCGTATTTGCAGGCTACTTATTACCCATCTTTTATTATCAGTGGGAAATGCCCAGATTTGATTTAGCTTCTGTTTTGAAGAGCTGGTGTCAGATACCCCAGAGCAACACAGAAGCAATATATCTCCACTCAGCAGCTCCAGCCATCTGGGACTCAGCTAATAACTAAAAAGTGAGCCCCTGAAGAACCTCTGAAGACAAGAAATAGACATCAGAAAATCCACACGCTTTACTCAGAGGCAGGCCCCTGGGCTGTCACTCACAGCCAGTGTACTCTTACTGGGGACACCGGTGTTTAATGGCTTCATGGCCTGGTGAGAAGACAGAATAAGATGGGACACAGCGTGGAGGTGGACCTTACCATCAGAGATGTTGGCAGCTGTAAAAAGGGGCAGTTTCAGGAGAGAAGCAATGGCCCCTTTGACCATCACCTAATCTTAATAAAATAACCAGGAAACAGAAAAACCGAATGGCCATCTGCCTGAGCAGCGTGTATGTAAAATCATCTCTGTAATCCCCAGAGACACGATCTCTTTCCAGGTCAACACAAAACTGCCATCGATGGTAATGCTTTTAAGCCATTAGGAAAAGGCTAAATGTTCCAAGCACCTCTGTCCTTAAGGAAGCAGAGAAGTGTGTAATATGGTTCAGAAGGCTTCTAACAAATTGGGCAGACATAAAAGTTTTGACAATTCGCAGTACCTCAGACCTTGACTGTCCTGGAACAGTTCCCTGGAGGCCAGCTCAGGATGATGATGCAAAGCTGCCCAGGCAGGACCAGACCCTTGCCCCCTTTGTCACTAGGGGGCCCTCACCTTTCAGCTGCAGCCCTCGGGCCTCCAATCTGTCCTCCTGCTTCCTCGGCACCTGCTGCCTCTTTCCTTCTCAGCCTCTATCAGCCTCCAGCGCCTGCCACTGTCCCATGTCCTCCTTGTCCCTTCCGACCCGACTCTGGTTATCTCGGGCAGACTGTTCACCACACAGATCTGTCAGAAACCCACCTCATACAGACTTATTTAAAGTTCTTACTATTTATTTTTATGGAATGTTGGAGAGAGTACATTCTCTTTACCATTAACCTAAGATCACTTTTATTTGTATCCTAGTAACTTTCTCAAGAAAATATCGGAGAAAAAAATTTTAAAAGAAAGAATCTGGGAAGTAAAAATAGAATCTCTCAGCCTCTTGCTGCCCGATACACACTGTGGTCTGGATTCTTCAGAGCAGGTTTAAAGTGTCAACTGAGTGCCACTCCATGGGTCAGGACAGAACCCGAGGCGGGGTGATATCTCACCTGGGAAGAGTTGGGCCCTCCGGCTCTATAACGTGTCATCAGGGAAGCGAGGGGCCAGGTTGGAAGCCGTGTGGACTCTGTGACCGTGGGACTTGATTTTCCATGAACTTGGCTCTCTGGTCAGACATTGCTTCCCCTCTTCTCTGTTGGCTCAGGTTTTCTCCATGCCCTTTCCCACCCTCCTTCTTAGCTCCCTTCTTCCCTTTTCTTTGTTTTTGTTTTAAACCTCCACCATCCCCACTACAAAAACCCATGGATGTTCATGTCAGAACCTTTTAGTATTGTTGTAAACATTAAAATACAAGTGTGGGAGGAAAATTTAAATTAATTAGAATTGATTTAATCATCATAATTAAAACAATTTTATTATGGATTCTTTCAAACATATAAACATCCATCTGACTAGTATAATGAACCTTTGTACCAATCATTTAACATCAACAGAGGTTCACACATGGCCAATTTCCTTCCATCTGCCAGCCCCCCATTTCCACCCTCCTCCTTAACCCAGATTACTTTAAAACACTCCAGGGATCGTATTCTCTCATCTATAAATAAATCAGTAGTATTTCTTTTCTGTGTGTGTGTGTGTGTG
>NW_022900916.1:10279441-10302329 GCF_012274545.1 Fukomys damarensis
ATCAGTAGTATCTTTTCTGTGTGTGTGTGTGTGTGAGTGGGTGTGTGTGTGTGCGGGGACTGAACCCGGGCCTTGAACAGGAGCTATACTGCTGGTACAATTCAGTAGCATTTTTAAGAGATAAAATCTGTCTTTTAAAAATATAGTCATAATACCATGCACATATATAAAAATAATTTATTAATATTATGAACTAGTGCTCAAATTTCTTTGATTATCTTACAATTTATTTTTTTACTTTTGATTTATTCAAATTAAGAGGCAAGTACAGTCCCTCTCATTGTTGGGATGAAACCTGAAACCTACAATTTAAAAGAGGAAAGCGTTGCTGGGGATTTAGCTCAGTGGTTCCACTGCCTGCCTTGCAAGCACAAGGACCCGAGTTCGATCCCCGGTACCAAAAATAAATAAATAAATAAAAGAGGAAAGCGTTATTTTGGCTCACTTTGTAGAGGTTTCAGTCCATAGTCAGCTGACTCCAAGGCAGGGTGGCGTGGTAGAAGAGAAACAGTCCATAATGTGCAGCGAGAGAGGCATCAATGGAAAAGGAAGGACTTCTACATCTACCCTTCCAGGCCACACAGTGATCCACATCTTCCCACGGTGCTTCACCTATTTAGCTCAGGTTCCACTGCCTGCCTTGCAAGCACAAGGACCCGAGTTCGATCCCCGGTACCAAAAATAAATAAATAAATAAAAGAGGAAAGCGTTATTTTGGCTCACTTTGTAGAGGTTTCAGTCCATAGTCAGCTGACTCCAAGGCAGGGTGGCGTGGTAGAAGAGAAACAGTCCATAATGTGCAGCGAGAGAGGCATCAATGGAAAAGGAAGGACTTCTACATCTACCCTTCCAGGCCACACAGTGATCCACATCTTCCCACGGTGCTTCACCTCCTGACATTAGACCCCGCTATAAACCCATCAATGAACTAATCCAGCAGTGAGTATCATGCATCCATGATCAGTCACTCTGCCACCTATGAGCTCATGAGGCCCTGAAGCACATTTTGGATATAAATCCTAACATTCCGTCCCTGGCCCCCAAAAGGCTCATGTGCATCCCTTTATGCAAAAGGCTTTTAGTCCATCTCTAAGAGTTGCCAAAGTCCTAACAGGTTCAACATTGCTGAAAAGTCCAAGTCCAAAGTCTTCTCTGAGACTTAAAGCAAGCTCTTAGCTGCAAGCTTCTGTAAAAAATGAAAAGAAAGTCAAACACTTCCAGCACACAATGGAACAAGATAAACATTCCGATTCCAAAAGGTAGAAATCTATAGAGACAGAAAGGAATACGACCAAAGCAAGACCAAAATCCAGAAGGGCAAACACTAAATCCCATAGTTCCATATCCAATACCTCGCACAATCTGTGGCAAGATGTAAACTCCAATGGATCTGGGTTGCTCTGCCCCTATAGCATTGCTGGTGGTTATAACCTTGATGGCCTCTCTTTTGGGTCAGCTTTGCTCACTCTTTGTGGCTTTCCTCAGATGATCCATGTTCCTTGCTTCTCCAACCTTCTGGGGTTTCCACTGTACCTTCAGCTTCAAATTAACAGCTTTACATGCTGCCCTTTCAGGGGCACGCTGGCTGGCCTTTAGAGCCTCTCTCTGAAGGCTGGGTGAAAGCCTTCCTGATTTCTTAACTCTTAGATTCTGCATGAGCCTAAAATCAGCACCAAGTAGATGACACCAAGGTCTGCCACCAGCTGGAGCAGTACCCAGGCTTCCTTCTCCCTTGGCTGTCGGGGTCAAGTGCCCAGATTGAGTACTGAACCCAGTCCTGAAGAACAAATTCCCTAGGCTGCTGCCATTCCAGCCCCAGGGTTCTTTTCTCAAACCAAAATCTTTTACCTTTGTAATTTTGAGGCTGCAAAAGGTGGAGTCCTGCTGTTCTTGTGATGAACTCAGGCTGTGTTTCCTATTGCCTTGTTCCAAAGAAGTTGGCTTTTTAGCGATAATTTTTTTCAGCAACCAAACCTTCTCTGCTCCATCTTTGCAGGCTGCAATTTTATTGGAGCTTCATTTCTGGACAAACTCAAAAATTTTAAAATCCTTCTGCTAGGCTGTTTGCTCTTGATTCTCAAAGTAGAGCTGGCTAAAACTCCCCAACAGTAGCCATGCCACCACCTCAACATTAGACTGCCTTGAAATTTCTTCTGCCAGATTAATTAGCCTGCTGTCCTTAATCTCAGTCTCCTGCAAAGTCTCTGGACATGAGCAAAATGTGGACAAATTTTCCACCCGAACATAACACACATGGCCTGGAGTCCAACTGCCGATTGAGTCTTTCCCAACTGAAATCATTTGAGCCTGGTCTTTACCGGCTGCATTTTTGTGAGCATTCTGATCATCTGAGCTCTGACCAAAATCTCCCATTGAGCTTGGCTCATAGCATTCTAGGACTGCTTTGCCAGCTGGCGCTGCCAAACCTTTCCAAACTCCTCCCACAAGCCAGGTCCAAAGGCTTCTGAACCACCTAGTCAGGTAGTGTCTCAGCAATGACCCTACTCTTGGTACCAATATATGTTTTAGTTACTTTCTCACTGCTTGGATAAAATACCTGGCACCCACAAGTTAAAGAGGGAGAGGCTTATTTTGGCTCACAGATTGTAGAGATTTTAGTCCCTATTCAGCTGTCTGCCAGGCTGGGTGGCATGGCAGAGGAGAAATAGTTCATGGCATGGCAGGCAGAAAGCAATAGTCCTTGTTGAACAACTGAATTCCATTCCTGTGACTAAGCTGTTAAATGAGTTGTTTGCTAAATGAGAAATTATATACAGTGTGTATATTACAATATTAAGAACAAAGAAGTGGTCAAAGGAGAACTCCATTGCGATGACTTTGCTTTTATTTGCATAACTCTTACATGCAGCACTATAATGTATAACATAATGTAAAACTACAGAATTGTACAGTACAGTTCAACCAGTAAAAATTACAGTACTTATTATAGTTACTTTTCTCATTGCTGGGACAAAATACCTGTCACCTAAAGTTAAAGGAAAAAAGGTTTATTTCAGCTCACAGTTTATAGAGGTTTCAGTCCATAATTGGCTGGTTCCACAGCAGGGAATTATGGCACAGGGACATGGCAGAGGAGAAACAGTCTACAACAAGGCAGGCAGGAAGCAGCAAGCAGCAGCAGCCAGAAGCCTTCCTTTATACGCCATTGATGGATACCCACTCCCAGGATGGGCCTTCGATTATCCAGACCCAGAACTATGCTAAACCAATTTATTTATCACATCCTTAATCCCAATGTCACATACTCTAGATCCAGCCACCTGTGAAAAGTCCCACCTATGAGCACATGAGGCTTTGGGAAGACATCTAGACGTGAGTCACAACAGTACGGTACAATCAAGATGAACCGTACAAAAAAGACACTGAGGCTCTATAAACAAGATGTACAGAGCTGTGCAAATAAAAAGATGAGATGTAAATCCAAGTGGTGGGTTGTAAGTTGGAACAGTCCTCAAACAGAAACATTAAGAGTCATTGAAGACGTAGGTCATCAGTGAGCAGTATCTGTATGCACCCTTTTAGGCCATTCCTCTCGCCAGGCTTCACCTTCCGATATCACACCCAGCTATAAACCCATCAGTGGACTAATCCAGTGATGACTGTCACACTCTTATGATCCAATCACTTCCTCAAAAGCTCCACCACGAGTCTGTGAGGCTTTGGGGACATTTTAGATGTAAACCATACCAGTACGCAGTTGCATTTGGTTGGTTTTTATAATCTATAGACTTCCTTATCTTTCTTGGGGGGACATTTTTTACTGAAGAAACTAGGCTGCTTGTTGATTGTCAACATTTTTTATTTTGTTGGTTGCATCTCATGGCATTGTTTAACTTGTTCCTCTATTTCTTATAATTCTTGCCAGATGATAGCTATAGCTAGAGGCTTCTTCCAAGGCTAAGAATTTCCATCTGTGACATCTGACCACTGTGAGCAAACCAGGGTCCCAATCTCTCTGGGGCAACAACAACAAAGAAAGGTTAACTCTTGTAGAAAGGTCACCTTGAGGGTCTGTTCACTTTATAAAAAAGTCTCTGCCTCTCACTAGCATCACGAGGACTGTGAACTGTAGGAATGGGCAGGGCGTGGTGGGCGGAACACGAATTTGAGAGTCTGATAGTTCTTGATTTGAATTCTGACTTCACCTTTTAAGCACACACTTTTCCCACTGCGTTAGTCTCTGCTTCCTTTTATACGAGCTTGATTTCTATTTCACCAGGCTGCTGAAATGCACCTGCCATGTAATCTAAGTTCAATAATTGTGCATTTCTTCTCCAGCTTAGGTTAAAAATTGTTGCCAAAACTCCATAAATCCACAATTTGTTTAGATTTAAATGTAAATATGACATTCTCCAGCGTCATAAACAATATAGACTGTTTTCAAAAAAGTCTCCAGAAAGCACATTCAGAAAGGGGAAGGAACCTAGGAGTAGGAGATACTGTTCTCTTTCCTGCCTTCTAATTAGAAAGTTCAGGAAATTCTGTGCAAAGAAAGTGAGACCCATTTCAGCCCAGAGATGTGCTCTTCTTTGGACTCTGCTGGCTTGACCACGTATTTCTCTTACCAAAAGATGAGTTCACAGTAAATGACTCAGAAACATATGGATGAAATTTCCCTGAAGCCACTCAGGGGATTAGAAATTAAGGGAAAGAGTGCTTGGCAAAATGCATTTGGGGTTTTGCCAAGACGAAACCAACTGAGAAATAGTTAAGATGCAAGGCACATCTCGAATGCTGCCAAGTTTACCCATCTTAGCGGGACAAGGATTTATAATTAGAGTTACTCAGAAAAGCACTGCCTCACGGGTGGCAGAGGACAAGAAAGCCTTTGTCCTCAGCATCTCAACGCGGCTACTGCTGCCCGATGACCCTTTACTGTGTGCACACCTCTCAGTCGTCAGGGTCATTGAGCCCGGCTCCTGCCCCTGTGTGTGTGGCTCATGGACTCAGCCCCTGGCTTGCTCTCCAGGCCTCTTGCTCCTGGCCAGGAGAATCCCTGGATGAGAGGACAATCTTGATGGGCCGTCTTGAGTCACACTGGAGAGCTGTGGTGGAAGACGTGACACCCCCTGCTCTCCCTGTGTCTTGGTCACTTTCCACAGGGCTCTGCCTTTGGTGGGTTTCTTTTTCTATAAAACGCAGGGATTCGATCAGCTGCTTCCAGAGTGTGCCCAGGATGCTTTTAAGGGCCTGGCTGGGCCCAGTGGAGGGGGCGGTAGTGGCCTGGCCAGCCGGGGTTGAGCAGCTTGATGAAGCCGCTGGCACGCCTGGCTCCACAGTGCCTGTGTCATCTGCCTGCCTGCTCAGGCTCCAGTCACTAAGGCCTCGTCTCCCCGGTGATGGGCAGTGATTCTTCTCCCCCATGCTCCTAGAGGGCTCCTCTGTGCCAGGCTCCTCCCCACCGGGCACAGCCAGCAAGCAAAGCAGCCCTAGCCCCACCCCATGGAGCTGGCAGAGGAGTTGGGAAGACTGGCGTTAAACACAGGAGGATGCATATCCAAATGGAGATTCAATCATCGTGAAAGATGAGATGGAGCAGGCCCGAGTCTGAGATGCACTTCAGCATGTTTCCTGCCCAAAGCACCTCCCCACCAGCCTGGCTTGGTCGTGCTGCCACCCTATGCGTAGCTAATCACTGCTGAGTCACTGAAAGTTTCATTAAAAATACACCTCATGCACGTGACACAGGAGGGTCAAGAGTCCTGGGGCAGCAGCCAGCTGGTGGCTTAGCTTGTTGTTCTGGCAGAGAGCAGGGGATGGATGGGCTTGAGGGGACTGACGGGGGGCTATGGAAGGTGGGGGTGGGGTGGGAAGTTTTCAGCTGGGTGGTTGAGAAGTAGGCAGTAGGTCACCTGGCGCATATGGAAGCCCTGCAGATGACATTTTTCACTATTTCACTGTAGTATTTGAACTGTCCTTAATTCATCTCTGCTTTCCTCACTGAGTGTAACATGTTGTACACAGGAAACGTTAACAAATCACCAAATCTTAATCCTATTGCTACTTCTTTGCCTCTATCTAGCTCTTTTGATGCATTTTGTAAAGATGAAGGGAGTTAGAACAACTCCAGAGACATTTCCACGGTCCCTACTGCAAGGAAAGGTGATGTTGGCCTGGGATATAGCACTGTACCAAGCTTCTCACCTGGGAGGGAGCAGAGTTAGGTAGAGGGAGACTGGCTCATTTGCCGAAAAGAGCTGAGACTCCTGTGGGGCACTAGATGGCAACATTTCCCCAAATCCAAGCACTGCACAGGGAGGGCCTGAGGTCAGGTCAAGCTGCACTGCCGCCGGGCTCAGCCCTCCTGTGACCCCCAGGCTGTGGAGGGAAGACTGGGGCTAGGTGTGATGGGAAGGGCGATCCCAGTGGTTCACCACTCTAGGCATTGTTAGTCACACCAGCACCACCATCGCTAACGCTACCATTTCCGCCATGACTCTCACCACAGATAGCTCCCCATCCTTTATTAGTACCGTTACCACCATCATCACTGTCACCATGACCACGATTACTACCACCACCAAATACCACTATTACCACCGCCACCATTGTCACCACACCACCACCTAGTAAGAGTCACCCATAGTGCTGTTGTGTCAGTTGAAACTTACAGTGAAAATTATTCAGATGAATTCTGAAGGAGAGATCTAATTGGAGACGCATAGCTTTCCCCCAAAAATACATACATTGCTAGTATATGCTACTCTTAGATCGACAAATGGCTGCCTGGTATAGAAATTTAGGAGAATTGCTTTAATGAGTAGATAGGAATGATTTGTATTTGTATATAATTTTTGGTTGGTAACTAGCTGCTTCTTACGTACTTAAGCAGTATTTGAAAACAGAGTGTTCTGTGTGGACTCCTCTGGAGTTGTTTCTGCAATCTCAACGTATTCTGAACACTTTCTGCTTAGCAAGCCACCCCCACTCCCCAAGCCCTGCCCTTTTAATTAGTCACCCGTCACTATTGTAATGTTCTCTTTGAAGTACACCAACTGACCCGCAGAGGACATAGTACTTGACGCAGAAACAAATATTTGCTAAATGTCTCATTTGATTGAGCTGGCCGGATGAGCTGCTTCTTAGGGTCCAGAGTGGAACTTTCCTGTGTGGAGAAGGTGGCAAAGGTAAGTGGAAGTGTGTACCAGGGCAGGACGACGGGACCAAAAGTTGACTGCTAGCCACTTGTCTTAGATGATGTTTTCTCAGGGGTTTTTTTGTTTATTTGTTGTTTGTTTTTGTATGTGTGTCTTTAAGCTCTTCTGTTCTGTAGTTGCCACCTGACAGGGGTAGATTTTTTTTTTATAACTCCGATCAATGAATTTGTAGTCGATCAACAAATAATGATTGACTTCTAACATTGTCCAGTGTAGTTGCAAGACCTGGAAATACAACAGAAAGTGAAGTACAAGGGGTGGTCACAATATCTTGTGAATGTTTTTAAAAAGTTCTTACAGTAAGAGACCATTTTGCCATTAATATGTATATTAATACTCCTAAAATACTTCTCCTAAATACTAAAATACTCCCCTCATTTCATATACACTCTTATCCTATTGCTCTTGCCACTTTCTGAAGCAGCTCTGAAGTCCTCTTTTGTAAATGTCTTTATGAGGTGTGATCAAAAATGTGGTGAACGCTGCTGCCAAGCGCCATCCAGCAGAAAGGCAGGCTTGTGAAAACATCATGGTGCGTCCTCATCCATCCTATTCACTGGATCTGGCACTGTGTGACTTCTAGCTCTTCCTCAAATCCCAACAGACCATGAAAGACAAACAGTCTTAATTGACTCTGGATATCAAGGGAAACATGGCAGCAAACTAAAGACTTTCATTAAAGAGGACTCCAGAGCTGCTTCAGAAGGTGGCAAGAGCGAGGGGATCAGTGTGTTCAAAGCAGGGGGAGAGGGAGTTTTCATGGACATTGATGGCCTTGTGTCTTTTACTATATATAATACATTTTTAAAAATTTAGATATTCACTGTAGTTTTGGATTGCACATCATATCTACCCTAATGATGCTCACATATTAGTGAAAAAGAAAAGAATAAATGGGTAAATACAATTCAGGCTAGATATGTGCCAATAAAAAATGAAGCAGGACTCAAAGTGATAGGTAGTGAGGTATGTATGTATTTCTTTGGCTGTTTTAGTTAGATTCACCAAGGAAGGCTACTTGGAAGAGATGACATTTAGACAGATAGACCTCAATGAACTGAGGGGCTGATTCATGTAAGAACCCCGAATTGGACTAAAGCCCGAGTCATCACTACTGTGAACTGACCTGAGTCAGCCTCCCATGCACAACTCCAGTGAACAGAATCAAGGGCCTCATGCGTGCTATACTTGTGCTCCCTCCCTGAGGTCCTTTATGCTGTCCATAGTTATTGCAAAATGACTGAGATGAGTAGAGGCTACGGTTTGAAGGGATATGCTCTCCTCAGATTCCTCTGCTGACACTGAAACCTCCAGGCGATGGTATTAAGAGTGGGGCCTTTTGGGAAGTGAGTACCCTCGTGTTTGGAATGAATGGCCTTTGAAAGAAGCCTCAGAGAGCTGCTTGGCCCTTCCTCCTTCTGGATGTGTGGTCACAGCAAGGGCGCCATCTTGGAAGCCAGGGGCAGCCCTCCCCAGCCCCTGAATGTGCCACTGCCTTGATGTTGGACTTCCCCACTGGTAGGGTTCTCTGGAAGCTGGTGCTAAGACAGATTCAGGTGAGGACTCCTTTTCAGAAAACAAACTCTGTGATTGGAAGGGGAAAGATCCATTATCAGAAATAAATGCACATGACATAAAACCTGTTCATACACATAGCCAGCTAGCTCTGCTTAAAAAACAAAAAGCTCAAAATAATTAATTATCTCAAAAAGTAGAGATGATCTTTAAATTTCACTGATGCTCATTACACTTCTTCTCCTCACCAGCTCAGTAAAAGCATAATGTGATTAGGAGTTTCTCTGTTTCCAAATTGCTGGAACTTCACCATCATTTTTGAAGGGAATTATTAGTGGTATGTAATTGCCCTAGTTGAATCTGCTTTTGCTAGAAGAATTTAAGTTCCATAAAACATGGGAAAAATTTAAAGCAAGGAAAAAAATCCAGGGGGACAGAGGGCGAGCTGAGTCGCCATGCCCCATCTGACCTATGCTCCGGCCCACCTCGGTGGCACCCTAGACAGTACATTTTGTGATAATCCCATCAGGACGATCTGGAAGCAGGTAGAAATGGGTGGCTCCTTCTCCCTCACCTGGCTCAGTCACTGGATAAAGGCTGCGGGCGAGTTGCTGTCCCTGGATGGCTGGAGAGGTTTGCAGACAGTGTGCCCCATGGCTGTGTGGCCAGGCCTTCCATGACGGGCGATCTGGGCCCCCTCACCTGTGTGTCTGGCACATTGCTGTGGGCGGGGGCAGGGCAGACCATAACACACCTCAAACACTCTAGCTAGCCCACACATCTTGGATACCCTTAATTCCACCAACAAGAGCCCATTCCTAATACTTATTGTACTTATTAATAACTAATTTTGACAATAAACATCCATTTCTGACATTCATTATGCTAATTAACAAAGCCTCAGGAATTCAGTGCAACATGGGTCAGATAAGCACTCACCTGGCTGCCTCTGGTGCAGGGCCTTCCTGAGCAAATTCAAGCTCACTGTCCTAGAGGGGAATTTTCCATTAAAGCAACTGAGTGCCCACAGAGCAAAAGCTTAAATGAGCCAGCACTGGCGTAATATCACCCTCTCCACCTTGCTGAGGTGTTTTAAAGTAAGTCACAGACATCTAACACCCTCATCAGATGAGCTTGTATTTAGGGTGTTAGACATTACCTGAATCTTGTCTAGCCATAGGGTCCCAGGCAGTAGTGGGTTGCTAGGAAAAGCAGAAAGCTGCCCCAACTAGTTCAAGTTTCATGGCAGTTGCTGTGTGGATGTGAGAATTGGACAGACAACCAAGGAGGTTAACAAGGATGTCTCTTTGGACCACAGCAGAACTGTGGGTTTAGGGCTCATACTTTGCCTACTGCTCTCATGGAGCCTCAGGCTCTGCTCTTCTGTGCTTTTCTGTCTTCTTCCTCTCTCTTCTTTTCCTTTCTCCTCTGTACACTATCCCAGTCCTGATTCTACTTAATACCAAGCAGAAGAACACACTCTCATTTTACATCTCTGTGTCTTGAAAGAGAAAATACGACGTCCCGGGGTCCCTTGGAGTAGGTATGCACCAGAGCTCGGGCATCTGTGGCCCAGGGTGTGACATGAACAGCACAGAAGGCTCCTGCTTCCAGGGGCTGTGGGAGACAAGTTCCCCAAGTAATGATGAAGATGGAGAGGCGGTGGCCAACATCACAGTCCAGTCCCCCTTACTGGGGTTCAGTATCTTGCCAGAGAGATCCGTAAGGGGCTCACTGCTGTGTGTGCACAGGTACCTGACTGCATGCACGTGTAGCTGATTAAGACAACCCCAGAGCTACTGCTAAGCCTGTATTATTTACGCTGTGATATTCAAATGTGCACATGTTACTTCCCTGATTCCGCTCGTGGAATATCTTCTCTTTCCTTTCTTGGGACTTCATCTGCCATACATTCTGCCTTCTCTGCTGTAACTCAGAGATCTGAATTGACTCTGTCAGGGACGGATGCTTCTACAGGTCTGGGTCATTTCCTCAGTCGCCAGGATGAGCCGGTGTCTTCTGCACAGGCCACCCGCAGGCACCCACAGGCTGGTGTGCAGACTCATGATGGGGCCTCATGCGCAGTGGACTCTTCACGCCAACTGGCCCCAGCCTGATGAGCAACTGGACCTCCGTGTACGCTGTCAGCCCCAGAGCCCACAGCCTTTTCAGGGCTTCCTCGCATGCCTGTTTGCACCACTTACACTTTCCCAGGATGCGCTTCACCTCCTCAGCCATCCTCAGCAGGTGTGGAAGGAAGCTCACAGGGCCCCCTGTCCAGTTTGCTGTGCCAGTCACTGTGCCCAGGGCAGAGACAGCCCCACCCCGCCCAGGCCTGGGGCATCTCTCACCCCAGAACCCTTTGCCTCTGCAGTGTCCCCATCAAAGATCCCCACAGTGAAGGTGTCTCAGCAGGGAGGACCTGGCAGGTGGAAAACCTCAGAAGTGCTGAACGGGAACAGCCTTAGTGCTTCTTCCCAGACCCGAGTTAGATCCTGTGTTCCCTCTTCCACCAGCTTCCCGACAGAGTTGCTAGAGCAGCCTCTCCTGAGGTCGACTGGCACCAGGCACGGGCAAGCCCTGTCTGCCTCAGCTTCCGTGCCCTATGCCCAGTAAGTGTTATCAGGCCACAGTCCTGGCCCCGGCCACCCGCTGGCCCTGACCACTGAGCCTTAGACACCCTCACTCTGCTCACCAGCTGCACGTAAACCCTCACTCTCACTCACTCTGCTTCTCCTCCCCTGCCTCTGGCTCCCGGGGTGCCCTGCCCAGCCGTGCTGGCTATACCCTTGCTCCCTCTTTCAGATTGGAAGGCTCTCCAGCTCTCCTGATACTCTTTATTTTTATGTCTCTAATTATTTGTTTATTTTTATTTATTTTTTAATACTTGGGGTTGAACTCAGGCCCTTCACACTGAGCTACATCCCCAGCTCCTTTTCTAAGGTTTTATTTTGAGTTTTGCAGAACTCTCTAGGTGGGACTCAAGCTTGCAACCTTCCTGCCTCAGCCTCCCAGAGTGTGGGGGATTACAGGCTGTGCCACTGTATCCAGCTAATGCCATGCTCTTTAGTATACATTTATGTGCTCTCCCTGCCACCTGCATACTTCTCTACTCCCCCAGCCCTGCCTCAATCCTGGAACTCTACCCTGTGGCTGGCGATCCCTGGCCCTCAGATCGTATATGGATACATATATAGAAAAGCAGGTTGGAATGGGAGGAGGAACTGCAGCTCGTGTAGCCGGGCCTGTACTTGGTCATTTCCAAGAAACCCTCTGCTGTGAGGCTTGTTCACTTCCTCTTGGTCAGAAAGTTCAGAGAAATGTACCCAGGAGAGGAACAGATGGCCCTGAAGCTGGGCGGTGCGTGCTGGTGGCCCCGCTGCCTGACCGGTCCCCAGCCTGGGCAGAGGGCCCCACATGGTGGGTGGTTTTGGGTTCTCGGCTGGCCCTTCTGCCGAGTGAGGGTGGGAGATGCTCCAGGAGGGGCCAGTTTGTTCCAGGTGTGACTATCTCCCTGACATTGAGGGGAACATGGGGTCACCCAGCACTGGCTTTGGCCAACCCTTCCAAGAGTTGTGAGACTCTCACAGCCGCATGCTCACCCCAGCCCTCATCCCAGAGGCACCATGAGCACAGAGAGGAGGGAGGAGGCCACCAGGGTTGTCCACGCCCTGGGGTTGTCCCAGTGAGGGTGACACCACCTGCTGGTTTTCCGAGAGCAGGCCAGCCTTTCCCTCCGGGGTCTTTGAGAGCTGGCTTGGCTGCCTGTCTTGCCCTCCCTCTTCCCAGGCCTCTCCATAAGGATCCGCCCAAGTTCGCGGTTCCTTTTAACTCCCTAATCAGGGTATTCATTTACTGGGCCCTTCCTTCATTTCGTTCACCAGCAAGGGCTGAGATCCCCCTCGAGTTTAAACACCAGAGAGCCTGCGCCCCGCTGACAGCCAGGGGCGGGGACTCCAAAAGCCCCACCCACGCATTCACAGAAGCTGGCCGCAGCAAAAGCACACACAAGGAAAAGCAAAACAGGTCTGGGCTTAATTTTGGGTTTTTTAGTCCTTTCTCTTGACCCCTGCAACATACAAACCCGATTTCCAGTTACTCTTCCTTCCAAAGTGTGTGGGAGTGGGGAGAGAGGACTGCTGGTAGGAGGCCGGTGTCCAAGCCTATGATACGCGGGGAGCAAGTCTAATTTATGGTTTCTTTCTAATGGATATGTAGCTACTTACAAAGAAGATTGCAAATGACTTAATGACAGCAACGGGAAATTCATTTAGGGTTCCCGTTTGTAGCTCTTCTACAGAGGATAATAATGTTTAACTCAAAGGGAAGACTGCCCCCTTTTTATGTTGTTAGTTCACTCTTGTGGTATAGTGGAAAGCATCCTAACCATACCAGGGAGAGCTGGTTGTATGAGGATAACACAGCGGGCATCGGCGGCCTGCTGTGGAATGTAAGGATCCTATTTGGAGCGCTGGCTATCTGCTGGGAGTTCACACAGACAGTTCCCACCAGAGTCCAGTCTTGAGAGCCATTATTCCCACTTTGAGACCAGGAAGCAGGATCAGGAGTTAAACAATCTGCCCAGTTGCCAAGCAACTGCCTCGGGCAGCAGGGCTGAAGGCCAAGCCTGGTGCCAAAGCACACATCCCTCCTGCTTTGCCTCTACCTACCTGTGATGGGCAAGATGAGGCCCACCTTCTCCAGACCACCAGAGCTGCAGAGTCTGAGAGGAAAAATGACAGGCACCTGGCCCTTCCGGCTCTCACACCTGCATGAGAAAAGATGATGTCAAGCAATTTAACTCAGATATATCAAGCCATGTCAGCTGGGGGAGATTGTATCAATTTTTAACAAGCAATAGACACTATAAACAATGAGCCTGACCTTAATTCAAACACTAAGTGGTTATGTTTGACAAAGAAATGTAAACACGGCTCTGATGCCTGTGTTCACAACCGAGGTTCATTTGTTATTGTCTTCTCTGTAATGGGCTCCATCTGGGATCCCAGCCTGGCTTGCTGCAGAGTCTCTGCCACTGGTTTGAGCTGAAGGCCAACATTCCTTCATTGATTGATTCAGTTACGCAGCATGTGGATGCTGCTGTGGCTTACGCTGGACTTCACACACAGACAGGACAGATGTGGACCCTGCCTTCGTGGCGCTCATAATCTGGTGGGCTGAAAATGAGTTACAGTGATGCCTTGGTCTACGAACTTAACTTGTTTTACCATTTGGGGGAAGATGGCTGCATTTGTGTGGGGAGATGGCCATGGTTGTGTTTGTCACCTGCTGCAGAGTTTGCAAATGGAAGCAAAAATTTGCCAAATGCTTTTGTGGTGGTTTAACTAGTGGCCAACTTGGAATGCCCGGCCGCACTGAAGTCAGTGGTTTCCCTGATAAGAACTCAGCTGTTCTCCTCGTTTGAGGGGTTCGGGTCCTCGCTGCCACCCGGGATGGCTGCTGTTCTTGTCAGGGGAGCTCTGACCTTCACTGTGAGCATCACTTCCTGGCTCCCTCAGCCTGGTGGCACAGATCCTTCACCCCACCAGCGCAGGCTTCCTAGCTTCCACCACTGCCTCTTGGGCCTTCCTCGTGCAGATCCTCCATAGGGATGCGTGAGACATTGCCGTGGGCACTAGGCCTCCAGCTGGACTCACTGGGGCATTGCCTTGGGGTATAGGCCCTCAGCTGGACTTGTGTGGGACATTACTATGGGGCCCAGGCCTTCAGCTGGATTCTTCAGGTCTCTAGCACATGGGCAGATGTTTTGCACTCCTCTGCATTTGACTTTTTGGGTGAATATTATAAAATAATCCTATAAATTATGTATCCTGTTTTAAACCTATTGCCTTGCAAACCCTGACTACAACAGCTTTTGTTTGCAAGCCGGTTCGGTGAATAGAGGCATTACTTTACTTGGCAAAGCAATTAATAGTGAAAATGTGTGTGTGGTTCTTACAGTGGTAATGGCACTTGGAAGGAGAAAGCCATGAGTGGGTGGTCAAGGGAGGCCTGTCTGAGGAAGGAGCTGAAAGTTAAGAAGCAGGGAAGGACACTGCAGACTATGCAGACTGTGCAAAGGCCCTGGGCCAGGAAGGGTTTGGTATTCCCAAGGACATAAAGGCCAGTAGGGCTGGAGATGGAGTGGAAATGAGTTGCTTGGAATGAGACAATTAACAGGGAATACAGGGGAAATAGAATAAACACTACATGGGAATATAATTATTAAGATGTAGACTGTGGGACTAGTCAGAGAAAATAATGATCCAATTTAGCAACAAACAACCAGAGGGGACAACATGGAGGGGAAACCTACAGATGGAGAGAATTAAGAAGTTGTATCAAAGATTTGGGGAAAGTGGAACCCTCATACATTGCTGGTGAGAATGTAAAATGGTGCTTCTTGGTAATGAGAGAAATCCTAGAGTGTGAGACAACTGCATGGGACAATTAATGGACATGACAGTCCACCACACACACAGACACACACACACACATTCACACCCTGAGTGATTTCTGTTAGGGGTTTTAAGTTGTGTCTCCTCATAAGGTGTGCTGAAATCCGAACCCCACCACTTCCCCTCAGACTGTGACTATATTAGGCTATCCAGAGAAACAGAACCAATAGAAGATTAGATAGCTAGAAAGAAAACAAACAGAGAGGAATTTATTTTAAGGTACTGGTCCATATGGTTGGCCACCTACAGGGTGGGCTGCAAGCTGGAGACATAGGTAAGATCCAGTGTTGTGCTCAAGTCTGATTTCTTCCAATCCAGAGGAATAGTGGAGAGTTTAAATATAGGGCATAGAGGACCCATAGGAATACAAGGGCTACTGGAAACCCAACTGCTTGGACTGACACTGATATTTAAATGTGGTTACCCACCACACAAACGTGTAAACACACATACAAAGACAAATAGAAGAGTCTCATATCCAGCGCTAATATGATTCTGAAAAGATTCATATTAAATTAAATTTGTGAGTTGAAATATTCAGTTATGCAAAAGGAGCATAGTAGGTTTTTTTCTAATAAAAAAGAAAAAAATCTTAGTAAGTCCTCAAAGCTAAGCAAAACCAAGGCAAACAAATATAACTAAATTTTTCCTTAGAAGAATTCATTATTTATTTGCTTTGAAAATTAAGATTCTTTTTTTCTTTGGAGATGAGTTTTTTACTAAAACATACTTATAAATATTTATGATGAAATAATAAAATGATTTTCATTTGTTATTTGTGAAATTTTGTTGTATTTTATATAAAGTAAGTCTGTGGTTACATGATACTGTACTACTCACCAGGAATCCTGATTTGTACACTTCTATCACACCTATTTCTCTTTATGACTTTGAAAGCACAACAAAAAACTTTGATAATATATCATTATTTGCTCAATGAATAGGTTTTTACTGAGCAATAGATCATTTAGGCTTTAAACCTTGTTAACTTATGCTTTCAAAAAGTGAAATGTATGATAGGCCTTCAAGAGCAGCCAATTTTGTAGTCATAAAGCAAAATTAGAATTTTGTAATTGCACGATAACAAAGATAAAATGAAAACTTTAAAAGCTACCAAAAATAAGACAGATTTCTGAAAGCAAAAATCAAAACTGGTGTCAGGCTAATAGGAAGCTACTAAGGGATAGGAATAGATACCAGAAAAGAAGGAGAAAACATATTCACAGAGTAGAGGGAAAATGTTCTTCAATTTACATTTTTATACCCAGTTAAACTATATTTACAGATACAAATGCAATATATTTCCAGACACATTTACCAAAGGTACTTGATCACAAACTGGTTGAAATAACACTAAATAGTGTAAATCAGAAGAAAAACAAATATGGAAAAATGAGATGGAAGAATAAAGATGTGCAAATAAATTTGTAAAACATTTTGATAAATATAAGTACTGACATATTGATGATTTAAAAGCACACATTGTGTGTAAAAATACCAAGGAGATACTTAGTTATAAATAGCAGAAAATGTGGGAAGGAAAGAGAGTTTAAGAGGCAAGTTCAAAATTGGAGGTCTTTGTTTTGGGAGGGAAATAAAAATTAAAATAGCCAGAATTACTAACTAGAGGGTTTTGGGTATCATAAGGCCCCACAGCCTGTCTTCAGTCTTCTTTGGTCTTGTTACATGAAGTCAGGTTAGGAAAGGCAAAGCTTTATGCACAACCAGTGAAAGGGGGAGGACATGAATCCTTCATTGTGAAGAGACTCACTTTGGGTGCCCATGCATGAAATAGTGACTGATGTCACAGTTGCCCATCTATTCATTCTGGTACTTTGTGAAGAAGGCGATTACTATGTACAAACCAGAGGACTGATGTGCACAAAACATCTAGTCACCCACATCCATGGAAAATAAGGGGACTCAGCAAGCCTTGGCTTGTTTCTTTCATGCAGGAGGGAAGTCTCCACTTTGTCTTGAATGGTCTGCTCTGAGCAGGGGGGAAATTTATTCCTCCTTTCTTCCATATACAGGGTGGAATATGCTAGAGACAGAGGTTTGTTTTTTTTTTCAGCTTTATAATTCTGTGCTAAACTTTACAACTTTTAGAAATGAAGAAAAAAGGTGCTCACTCAAATGTCCCCAAAACTCTTTGAGCAGGTCAGGAGGGCCCTAGCTACTTTGGTTAAAGAAGACTCCAAGACAGATGTTGGAAAGAGAAATTTCCCTCTGGATCAGTGGGCTACCATAGGAGCCATGGCTAGCAGACTGGATGGATGGAAGGGGTGGACTTTCTAGAGTGCTGGGGCGCCAGGGAGTTTTTGTTTGTTTTGCTCTCCGCTTTAACCTTAGCATGCACAAGAAGACTCGGCATACAATAGGTAGTCAATATTTGCGGAAGGAATAATGAATGACACCGAGAGGGACAGCGGGAGTAGCAATTAGCTGGTGCAAAGATGTTTGAACCAGGCAGCCCAAAGGTGAAGTAGGAAGAGGCCCACAACTTGGGGCAGGGGCTATCCCAACAAAGGACACTGGAGAAGGAGCTGGCTTCAAAGCAAAGTGACTTATTTGCCTATAAGAATGATCCGGCAGAATCACTATACGACCCGGCAACCACATTTCTAGATATTTTCCCCAAAGAAATGAAAATTTTACCTCCTTGCAAACACTTGTATGTGAATGTTCATAGCCACATTACGTCTAATAGTCAAAAAGTAGAAATAGGCCAAATATCTCTCGGTTGATGAATGAACAAATTAAATGCGGCTTATCTATACAGTGGAATAATTTTAGCTGGCAATCAGAAAGGGATGAAGTACTGGTCAGGCTACAATAGGAATGAACCATGACAACATGCTAAGCGACAGAAGCTAGTCACAAAGGCCACGCATTACATGAAACCATTCAGATGAAATGTCCAGAACAAGGATTAGTGGGTGCCGGGGCTGGGGGAGGGGCTGGAGGCAAGGGGAAGGTTGACAGCTAAGGGACGGAGGGTTTCTTTTGGGGTTGATTAAAATGTTCTAAAACTGATTGTGATAATGGTTGCTTAACTCTCAGGATATCCTAAAACCAGCGAGTTGGACGCTTTGCATAGGTGCATTGTACGATATGTGAACTGCTTCTCAATGGAGCTATTATTTATGAAGTAAGGAGGATGTGCCTTTCTGGAGGCATAAAGCAAGAATCAAGACAGCTCAGGCCTATCCGCGTCATGTCCCTGAGCTCCAGGGAAGTTGCTTCTCTTACTCCCACCTTTGAAGCCAGGGCAGGGGCACTGCCAGCGGGTGCCAAGGGTCCTGGCTTCAGAGGAGCACCTGCCCCATCCTCAGGGCCAGCTGGGGGTGAACTGCTGTTGAGTTCTGGAAATGAGGATGCTGCAGAATTGATTTTCTTTCCCATGAAAGCTGAGGGGCACTTGTGGGCTCCTGGAGGGGGGTTGTTTGGGTGGGGATTGGAGGAAAGAATGGCACAGGGTGAGACAGAATGAAGTAAAGTCAGTAATTTCACACCATCTTGAGCATTCACTATACATCTTGCTCTGTTAAAAGTGAAGTGGTTGGGAAGCAATGAGGTGTAAGAATGTTCCCGCCTGGAAAAGCTTGCCAGGACTACAGGAGACACCTGTGGAAGACAACTGCGGGCGCAGTGCTAAAGAGGTATGGACAGTGTCCACAAAAAGAAAGGACAGGATGTGCTTCCATTCCAGCAGGAAGCTGGGTGCCATTAGCATGGCCGTTGTTGTGAGTATGGGCCTGGCCCTGAGCAGGGCTACAATCCAGGAACCAGCACATCCTGTCGTAGGTTTCTGGTAGCCTGTAGTTCCAAGTGGGAGGGATAGGGTCTGTGGACAGAACTTCCACACACCTGTAAAGGTGGTGTATTAGTCACTTTTCCGCCAGTGGGATAAAACACCTGTAACTTTAAGGAGGGGTTTCAGAGGGTTCAGTCTGTTCTTGGTTGGCTCCAGTGCAGAAAGAGCATGCCGGAAGGGCCTAGAGGAGAAAAGCTGGCCACCCCGCAGCAGCCAGGATTCAGACAGCAGGGAGGAACTGGGGACAAGAATGCACCTTTCTAGGTCACATCCTGGTGACCACCCCTTGTCCCCAGGTCACACCTCCTAATAGAACATTCATCTATGAACTCTTCAGTGAAAAACCCAGCACCCTATGACACAATCATCTTCCAAAGCCCCACCTCTGAATACATGGGGGTCATTTTAGCCCTAAACCGTCACAGATGCTGAGGTTCACTGGCCAGCCCACCACTGCCGGTGGAACTGGCAAAGGAGCTGAACTATTGAACATTCATAGCACAGCTTCTATTTCTCATTGTAAGTCTATATTGTTTCAAGTCCACTATGAATTGTGTAAGGATTTGTGGACTACAAACAATCCATCTATTGGAAAATGTGTTCCAAACTCTAAGTCAACCAGAATCTGAGTATTAAATACTTGCAGTAGCTGCTCCACTGCCAGGCAAGTTCCTCAATATACTTCAAGGGCCTGGATCCAACAAGACTTAGAGGTGACCCAGGTCCGTCATAGGAACTGGAGGCAGGCCTGGCCCAAAGGTTCTGGCCCTGCCTGTGAGCTTCCCTGTCCATCCCAGCCAGCTGAGAAGCCAATGGCACTGTGACTGATCGGCAGGGAATGGAGGTGAGGGGCCTCGGGGTCGCCCTCAGCCTCTGATTCTGAGGTCCCTTTGACAGGACTACACCATTTCATTAGGCAATGGGCTCTGACAAATGTTCCACAGCCCATGGCAGTGGCAGAAACAACCTTGAGGCTGGAAACAGGGGCTCTAATTACAGGGGGAAAACCATAACATGTTTTCAAATATGACCCTTCTGCTTCCTGGAATCAGGATGGGAAAGAAGCAGAGATTCTCACCATCCTGGTGCAAACAGGGCAACATGAAAAAACACTGTGTAGTCAGGCTGAAAATTAAACAGATGTGAGTTTCTTTAATTCAAAGGCTTAATTATCCTGACGTTTTCCATAACTTAATCTGGGCCATCACTTCAGCTTTAATTATGCATAATGAAATGGATTATTTACAGTAACTAATATGACAGGAAAAACCGAGGGGTGAGAATCGGTAACTTGGCAACTCTTGTATGTTCCTCTTGATTCAGCTCATGCTCAGCGACTCCCTACTGAGCTTCAGGCCTTGCACAGTCCTGGGGTGCCCACCAGGAAAACATGGTGCTGTTGGGGGTCACGCTGTGCACAGTCCCTGCTACCTTGTTATCTCCTGTACTGCTTGCAGTCCCACCACCTGCGGGCCTTATTTTCCCTGATTTATAGAGAAGGGTGAACCACGAGTCTGAGAGGTTGAGTCATTTGCCTAAGGGCACACAGCCAAACTGTGTTTTTACCATCTACCTACTTCAGACAGAAGCCTAGAGACTCTTGTTCCAAATCTTACTGACCTACCTGCTTTATACAGCAGAAGTCAACTTTCCCAACGGGAAAGACTGTTATTTTAAGCAGGAAAGTGCATGATGAAGATTGTACTTTGAGAAACTACCTGGTGGTTCTGTAGGATGCTTCAGAGGCTGTGGAGAGAGTCCAGGTCAGGGGCACGAACCTCAAACCAGGGTGGCGGTGGCAAACCAGGGAAAGGAGCCGTAGATGGCACCTCGGAGGCTGGAAAAGGCTGAGCGTCTGGACTTCGGTCTGACTTCAGGGGATGAGGGCAAATTTGATGTCCTCCTCTGGATCAGGCAGCTCTGACCAGAAGCTCTGCCCATGCCAAGGCCCCATTCCCCGGGCCTCAGTTTCCCGTGCCTAGGAGGAGTTATAGGAGTTTACTTAGCCTCACCAGTGGATGGAAGCCCAGACGGTTTTATTCTTTCTCTTTCACTGTTCTCTTAAATATTTCGCTTTCAGGTCACTTTAATTATTTTTAGTTCAGCACTGTTAAAGCTTCCACCCCTAATCCCACGGAAGTCCCCTCTCCTGCCACTCCCTGACCCCCAGGCTGGCACAGGGTGGTGGTGGGGTGGCCCTGAGAGTGTGGCCTGGGGGGTGGCCCAGCTCCCAGCTGCCTCCTGTTTCTTTACCCTGGATTGGAAGGGGGAAGAGGAAGAGTCGGGGCAGTGGCTTAGCAGCTCTGTTGCTGTGTCTCTGTTGCTTGTGCGGCGCCCCTGTCTCTTACTGACTGACCGGCAGGTGCCAGGTGCGGCTGCTTGTGGGGTCATCTGCCCCCTGCTCACATCCTCGTGGGGAGTTCTGGCCCAACAGCCCCACAATCCATTCCTGCCACCAGACTTGGGTCTGGGGTGCATCACAGTCTTCCCTGCTCTTGTAGCTTCTCTTCTGGAGCTCTCTGCGGAGACACACAGTGGAAGAGGACCTCTCAGCGGGACACTGGGCTGACTGGTTCTGGTGGTCTGGCCTCTTGGGTATCATGTGGTTGCAGAAGCAGGTGATCAAAGAACAAATAGTCTGGTGGTGTTTAGAGTCTCCCGTAGCTACCTCATGTGGCAACAAAGCCAGGAAGGGAAGACAGCGGTGCCTGGAATAAATTCTGAGTCTGAGCTGGATTCCAGCCCTGGGGAAGTGGGCTGAAGCCCACACAGGCTCAAGCCACCAGCTATGCAGGAAGTACTCATCCTGCTGCTGCTCCTGGAGGCCACATCAGGTAGGGGCTTCTCTTGGCTTTGCAACCTGACTTGGCTTATCCTTTGTAGGTTTCCATCGTATGACAAAGTCCTCACAGAAGAGGTTGTCTCTGGAGGGGACCTCATCCCACTGTGGACTTACCTGGGAGGATGGATGGGTTCTGGCATCTCCAGAGAGGCCTGCGGGATGGGGTAGGGGTGTCCTGGACAGGAGAGTTGCTGAGAGTGCCACCATAGAGTCTATGTTGACACGTGTCACCCTTGCTCTTGTGTTACTGGCCTGCGCTGGAAGTCCTGAGACCGGGGCTTGGGACATGATTTCCAAAGCAGAGCTGTGGGTGTCAGGTCAGTCTTTGTGGAGGTGATGGCTCTTCTCTGAGGACTTGTGGGGACAACTGGAGGCGGGCTGGGGGGTCGTCTTCAAAGGGAGCAAAGAACATGGCTCCTAATAGCAAGGCCAAAGAAGCCACCCAGGGCTTCTTTCCCTCTTTCTCATTCAAGCTCTTGAAGGATCTTGGGTGATCTTCTAAATGCTGTCAGCTTATCTTATTGAAACTGAGCCTTTTAAATTAAATTTTATTTTTGACTAGATAGTATGTGTATAATGTATGGAATTCAATCATGTTAATCTGCAGATTAATTTAGGGATAATTTACATCTTTGATGGGTTGTACAGTAGAATACTTAGAGGAGTGTCTGAAATGTAGTAAATGTTAGTTGTTATTATTTATAATGTTGTCTTCCTACTTGAAGAACAACATGCTGGATACAGTACTTGTTCAAGTCTTTATGTATTTTCCTCAGGAGTATTTTAAGGTTTCCTTCATATAGATATTGCACATTCTGATCATGGTGATTTCTAGTTCTTTCTTTTTCCTTTTTTTTTTTTATTGAGTTTATTGGTACATTTAGGGATACAGTACAGTTACATTCATTGTTGGGATCATGTACCTTTACATGGCAAGTCTTGATTCTCATTTTTTTCCCCTTACCTCTGCCCTCCCTTCACCCCCTCCTCCCCTCCCCATCTACAAACACTTTATTTTCATCTTTTCATTCTCTCACATTTTTTTCTTTTCCCTTTTTGTTCTTCCCCTACGTATCAC
>NW_022900916.1:10305079-10308211 GCF_012274545.1 Fukomys damarensis
CCTCAATTTAATAAAGGCTATTTATGAAAAACCATCAGCCAACATCATATTGAATGGCCAAAAACTGAAAACCTTCATGTTAAAATCAGGAACAAGACAAGGATGCCCACTATCGCCACTTCTCTTCAATATAGTTCTGGAAACATTAGCCACAGCAATTAGACAAGAGAAAGAAATTAAAGCAATAAAGATAGGAAAGGAAGAAGTTAAACTATCATTATTTGCTGATGATATGATACTCTACATTGAAGATCCAAAAAACTCCACCAAAAAACTTCTAGACTTAATTGACAGATTCAGTAAAGTATCTGGATACAAGGTGAATACCCAAAAATCAATAGCCTTTCCTTTTTTTTTTTAACATTTGTAAATTTTGTAAATCTTTTCTTCCCTTATATCTTTAACTTACTTTTGTATGATATATGGACATCTGTTAATGAGTTATCTTACTGTTTGTGATGTTTTCCCTGTTGATTTTCATGCTTTTTCCAGATTTGAAAAGAATGAATATTTATATTCTTCCTTTCTCTCATCCAAAGGCCAGGCGTGTGTCTCCAGGCCATTGCTAAGTAATGATAAGAGTGTGCTTTCCTGTGTGATTCCCCAGTAACCATGATGCTAGCTTTGGGGATGAGTTAGAAATGTTTTATATGTTAAGGAGAAAGCTTTTACCCCTGTTTTATTTAGAGTATTCTAAATCAAATGGATTCTGAAGTCAAATGCTTTTCAAGATCTGTGGGAATGACAATTTCATTTTCCTTTTTCACTTCCTAAGAAGAAAAATCAACAACTGGCTTTCCTATATCAAGCCCTTCCTCATCTTGAGCTTTTAGACTCTGCAGAGGCAGGAGGAACTGGAAATAGCAAGCAGGCCTTGCCCTATCCAGACTTATTTAAAGTAAACTTTTGCATTTTCCCCAGAAATATAGGCTTTAAGGGCCATAATCATTTGCCTTAAGAGGTGACCTTTATTGTCACTGGGGGAAAAGTGAGAGGAGCATCTCAGTGTCCCAGACTTGATCACTGTCATCTGGAACTTTATTACCAGTTGTGTGAAAGGAACAGATCACAAAGGTTTGCAGCAAACACTTGGAATTTCTTCTAAATGACTGCATCGGAATCCCTCCTTCCCCCAAAGACCGCACACTTGTCCCTGCTTTTATTTCTGCAGGTCAAATCCTAGTTCTTAGAAGAGCTACTGTGACGCAGTTTCTTTTTCCTCTTTTGTGGGTCCGAGAACCTGACTGTGACCATCTGCCCCGGAGGGTGCTGAGCTGAAGGAAGGCAGACACAGCAGCCCTGGCCTTGGCAGGTTGAAGTGGGCATCGCCACTGACGGTCTCAGACACAGTGGCACACTCAGCCTTCTTTTCAGCAGTGCCTCTCCTTCCTTCAAGGCTCCACGCAAGCTCCCTTCTCGGGGAGCCCTCCTGACTTGGGGAGCCGGCTTCCCGCTCCTGTCAGCTTCTTTTGCCTGCACTCCTGTCATGGGGAAGCCGGGTCCTAACAGCCTGAGGAACTGGTGGCACTCCTTGGTTCTTCGTGTCTTGGATGGAAGATGTGAAAAAGGTAGAGTTACTGCAGTGATAGATTTTCAGAGCGACAGACAACACACCTTCAAGCTGAAGGCCAGCACACCAACAAGGCTGTGGTGCCTAATAAGGCTCAGGCTGTCATTTATATTATTACATGGGTCTTTAAGAAATATAATTTTCTCCCTCCAAGGCCATTATTATTTTGTAAGAAAAAGGTTCCCGTTTACTCCCTAGGTAGACTGTTTGCCTGCTGATACTTAACTTTCTGCCTAACAGAGGTACTGGGTGCCAAGGGCTTGCTCAACAGAGGCAGTGTAGGTTATCATTCCATAAATCTCTTACATGTCTGTACTTCTCTTCAATGAGGAGGTCAGGCCTGTAGCAGCAGGCTTTCTGTCTTGTTTTGCTCTGTGGGCTGGGTGCTATAAACATAGAGGGCATTCATAAATATTTATTGTTTTGGTTGACCATCGTCCCTTCAGAGTCTGGCCTGTATATTTATCCCTTCTGCACTTACTGCTTACACCCTCACCAAATGCACCTGCCTGCTTCATATTGACATTTAAATTTAGTTTCTGTCCCTTTCATCTGCCATTAAGATGAGGGAAATGAAAGTGTCTCTTGGATTCTTTTCTTTTTGGTACTGGGCATCAAACTCAGGTCCTTGTGCTTGTGAGGCCAGTAACAGAACCACTGAGCTAAAATCCAGCATGGTGAGTATATACCCAACACAGAACTAGTGCTCAACAGAGGTAGCATGACTGCAGCGAGCTGTGAGTTCTAAAGGGTTTGAGTGGCCCTTCCCGTATGGTACTGCCAGTTTCAGTCCACATGACCTCTCCCCTGAGCTAGCTCCACTCACTGCTTGTGGCTTTCCTTAGCAGATGTTTCATGTTCCTGGCTTGTCCAACTTCCTGAAGTCTCCACTGTACCCTTAGCTTCACTCACACAACTCACATACTGCCCTTTCAGGGGAACACTGCTTGACTGCTGGAGGGCTTCCTTTAAAATCTGAAAGTCTCTCTGACCCCATAATGCTTGTATTTTGTATGCCTGAAAGACCAGCACCATGTGGATTACACTGAGGTCTACCATCAACATGATCAGTATCCAGGCCTCCTTGGGCCATGGTTGCAGTGACTTTTGAGTGCCTAGATGGTTGAGCCTGGTGAAATGAACCTCAGAGAACCTATTCCATAGGCAGTCCTTCTAGAGCAGGGGGCCCAGGGCTGTCTTCACAAATGAAAGGTTTATACACTTTTGCAACCTTGAGCCTATGATTGGTAGGATTTTGCTGATTTCTGAGATGCCACCAAGGCATCTTTCTTCTTGTTTTATAAAAAGTACTTGATTTCTTTTTAATGCTAATCTTTTCATCAATCATGCTCTTCTTTGTCTCAACTTTGTAGGTGCTTCCTGTCTAGTGAAATTGTAAATGCATCATATTATTCCTCTCTGCTATTTGCTCTTGATTCTCATTGTAGATCCAGCTAAAAGCAGCCAGTAGTAGCCATGCCAAAGCCTGAACATTGGGCTGCTTTGGAATTTTCTCCACCAGATTAATTAGTATTCTGCTTTTTTTTTTTTTTTTTTTTTTT
>NW_022900916.1:10308306-10312468 GCF_012274545.1 Fukomys damarensis
TTTTTTTGAGACAGGGTCCAGACTGGCCTCAAACTTGTGGGGATCCTTCTGCCTCCCCCTCTGAAGCACTGAGATTATAGGTGTGTGCCACTATGCCTGGCTCTGGTCTGCTGCTCTTACTCTCAGTCTCCCTCAGAGTCTCAGGACTGGGCAAAATGTAGACAAATTTTCTGCTAGCATGTAATATACATGGCCTCTAGTTCAACTGCCAACACCATCCTTATTCCCAACTGAAATCTCTTGAGCTTGGCCTTTATTGCCTGCATTCTCACCAGCATTCTGGTCTTCTAATATCTAACAGTATTGACCATGAAGCACTGCTCACAATATTGTAGGGATTCTCTAGCCTGCATCTTCAAACCTTTCAAACTCCTGCTGAAAACTAGTTCCAAAAGATTCTAAACAACGTGGTCAGGTATAGTCACAGCAGTGGCCCAGCACACCCTCCAGGACCATAGAACCTTCTCTGTCAGATATTTTCCTCCTTTGTCAGAGTTGAGCTCAATAGAGCAATAGACAATTCTCCTCATTTCTTGCCCCTACTAACCCGTTTGTCATCCTTGCTCCCAACTCCAGTACCCACTCAAGGCCCCAGGATCTGCTTTTTGACTCTGTAGAATTAGAAAAGATTGGAAAGAAACCAGTCCTTCACAGGTCAGCACTAGAGTAATGCTACTAGATGAACATAGCTTTCTTTTGCTATTTCTAACATAGTTTAATATACAGAACCATCACTAGAGCCCCTGTTTTTTCCTATTTCCTTGCCCTTGACTGGTATGAACTATCTCCTCCAAAAAAGGGTAGAGAGCATCCATTCAGGAAGGTATATATTGTGGAAATTAAGAAGTAGAAAAAATTGCACATATTGAAATAGACATTCTATAATGCTTTTTTTTTCTTTTCTTTCTTTCTTTCTTTTTTTTTTCTGGTACCGGGGATGGAGCTCAGGACCTTGCACTTGCCAGGCAAGCCTGGTGCCACTGAGCTACATCCCCGACCCTGTAATACTTCTCAGTTTGTCAGTTATATACCTTATTTGCTACTTGTGCTTTAGGAGTGAGTTCTAGTAGACCTGGTATTAGCTCGAGTCATTTTGCTATAGTTCCTGTACCACACTAACCCCTGGTCAAATCATGCAGCATACTGATTAGTAACATTAGTAGCATGTTCTGTAACCACAGGTCCTTGGAGCTTCTGCATGGTTTGTACCAGCTTGGAAGCATTATTATTATTGGTAACAGTGAGATTGATGATTTGTTCTAGTCTCAGCCAGAACCTCAGAGAGCTTGGCTGTTGAGTCTGGTTATGTAACAACAACAACAACAAATTCTAGCAGACTCCATTTGGGGCCCCATGGCTCCAAGGTAATTGCTATGCTTTGACTGTGACCCCAAAGGCTAGGACCTGGAAACTTAGTCCCCACTGCTCTAGGATTGAGAAGTGGGACTTTAAGAGGGGATCAGTTTATAGGGTCTCTGTCCTCATTAAGAGACCAGTGTCATTGCAGGAGCTGATTTGTTATCATGAGGGTGAGCTGGTTTTCAAAGCAAGTTCCTTCTGCCACAGTGTGACAGAGCAGGAGGCTCTGATAGATTTGGTCCCTGCCTGGCTTCCAAACAAACCTCTGCTGTCATAGGTTACCCACTCTGAGGTGTTCTGCTGTTGCAAAATGGACTAAGAGTATTTGTCCATCCACCGCTGGTTCCTGGTCTGAGAAAGTGCATCCTGCTGTGGCCTTTAGAAGAAAGGAGACAACAGGAGCTGGCCAGCTTCTCTCGCCATCTCTTTCTACAAAGCAGCCTTAGGCTGTGATAAATGAGCAGCCTTACTTTAATGTGTTTGCTGTACTGTATCTTTATTCTGGAATAAAATTGTAGCTCTGCAGGTAGGTTGCCATTCAGGTAGAACTCTCCCTCCCTGTTTAACAACCCCTCTCAACGTAGCCCCGTGGTCCTGAGAGACAGCTGACAAAAGAGCCAGGAAAGGTCCAGCCACAGTCACACGGCCAAGGAGTGGCAAAGCTGCAGATGAAGCAGGGGCTGTGGTTATAAACCCCTCGCTCTTTTCCCAGTCCTCTCCTCTCTTTCCCTGCAGTTTGCTGGTTACTAGAGAGATCGAAGGAGTATTGATTGAGTGGCCTCTTGGACCAGCACTGCTCAGTGTGCTGAAAACAGAACTGTAAGTTTGAGCAGCTGCCTCCTCAGGAGAAGATGATGTCACCCCACATCCTGGACCCACACTGCCACTCTTTGGGTCACAGCCTGGGGTGGTCAGCATCGTCCCTTGTAATGGACGCTGACGAGGCTTCGTGGTCTCAGCACAGGCTCCTGGGAGGAGGTGCCGCAGTTCATTTCCAGGAAGGCAGTGAATCAAGGGGAAAAAGGCGAGAGCATTGTGCATCCAGGCCTCAGCCACACATGAGATGCTGCAGCAAATTCAGTGAGCGGTAAATTTGAGTGCCCTTTTCTTGTTCAAAGTGTAAGCTTTCAGCAGTTCTAATTTGACTCTTAATTAAGATACACTTGTAGGTCAAATTTCATTAAAGCCTATTTCTTGCTGTCTGGCACTGGGACCACAAAAGGAAGCTTCTAGAAAGCCATCCTAGGGAGGAAGGCATAGCGTCCTGGGGAGAGCTGGCCCCAGCCCCACCATCCCTCTACCGCTGCCCAGCTGTGGCAAACTTTTCTGCGTAGTGAACGTGTTGGGCATTCTGTGAATTGTATCATATTAATTGCTGTATTTTCAGCATGTGGAACCTGGTCACTTTTTATTATTGCTATTGCTATGACTACTACTTTTTTAATAGCAAGGGAACCAGAGAAACTGTCATGACAACCTTTCTGGTCATTCTGCAGAGTGTCTGCCTTCAAGTTTTTGGAGTCAATTACATGATCTTGGCACATGACTTTGCCATGGGAAGAGAGGCTATGGAAAAGTAGAACGTGTCCACACAAAGGGTGTATCCAAGGACAGCCCGGCTTTATCCATATGTAGAGTAGGCAGCTCCCAGGGCACAGTGCTTGAGGGCCTTGAGCCTACCCATTCCTCCCTCCAAAATGTCTCTCCCACCGCCATTCAAAATGTGGCCAGTTGAAGATTATGAAAAGCGCTGCACGTGTAAGGAGAGAGAATAGCGCTACCCTTGGAGTCTGGTGCCTTGGGTGGAAATGCTGGTTCTTCCATGGAATTAGTCTCTCAGACGGCAGCAGGCAATATGTGGAAGTACGGCTTCCCTGGCCTCCTCAGCGTGTACCTCCCGGAAGAGGTACACTCGGGTCTGTGGCTGTAAAAATCTGCCTCTTGGGTTGAGGCTGTGGAAACCCTGAGAGAACGTGACAAGTGTCTTAAACCTGAGTCCCATCAAGCTTGTAACCCAGTGCATTTCTTCATGTTGTTCCAAATCCAGCCTCTGACAGACCACATAGTCCAGATTTGGCGCCCAGGTTGAAGGCCCAGCCCCTTACCGTTCCCAGAGTCTGCGCTGCAGTGTTCCCAGGCCATGGAAGAACTGCAGCTGCCCCACGTGTATGATCTGCCATCACAGGCACCGAGTGACCGGCTGTCCGTGGTGGGCTGTGCCATCCCACGGCAGAGCCCCACCACAGCCACTCACCAAGTGTGGTCTCCAGTGTGTGACGTGGTGGCAGCGAGACAAATGCCACTGGCGTGTGCTGGGGGCGGATGAGATGAGGCAGGGAGCGGCAGGCGAGCTGCCTGGGAAGCAGATGCTTGGAAATGCCCCTGCTTTCTTGTGCCCGTCTACCCATCACGGCCGGTACCACCTCGCCTCAGCTCTTCTCGGGCGAGAGATTATGTCTTTGGTCTTTGACTAGAGGGGCATAATTCACTGGGGAAGGCTGCAGGGCAAGCCAAGAGTGGGGTGAGAAAGAGGGGTCTTACGACACAAGCCGCCAACCTTTCGTTTTGCTCTGGCCGTCCTCGTCTGCTATGAGCAGCTGGTGGGTTTTGCTTGTGGGAAGAAAGAAGATGAGGAAATGAAATCTAAAATATTTGACCAACTGAAGCAACTGGTTACTGTATTCAAAAAACTTTCTTGGAAGCATTTTGCCTCTAAATACTCTAAGCATACAAGTTCACATCTGGCTTTTACTGCAAAAATGCTATGCTATAAAAATAAATTCTTTTTTTTTTTTTTTTTTTT
>NW_022900916.1:10312689-10327263 GCF_012274545.1 Fukomys damarensis
AATTTGGGATTCTTGCCTTGCTCTTGCGAGGCAGTTGGCGACCACTGAGCCAAATCTCTGGCCCTTAAAGTCAATTTCAATAGATTAAAAAATCCATTTGTTTTCACATCACCTGAAACCTTAGCCCTTTGTATATCTGAGTCCTTATACAGTCCTTGTCCATAAAACTCAACAATTCTGTGAGAAGAAAACAGAATAAGCATTGTGATTTAGTCTGTAAGATGAATGTTTATTTATATCAACAGATGTGCTTATATATCCATTTTTCCACATTTCCATTTATTTCTCTGTGCACCCCTCCAATTTAAAAAAACCATCCTCTTACAAAACCCAATATTTTTCCATGGCTTATTTCTAGAAATTTTACACCTCTCAGTAGGACAGATCCTTCTATTCTCCCTCCTCACTCCTGTGCCTCCAACTACTCCAGGAGTTTTGTCCCCACTTAGTGACAGAGGCCAAGATTGGGAAGCTGACTGTAGACCCTCAGCATAAAATCTTGGTTTTGTTATTTATTATTTGCCCTGCGTCTTTCAGCTCAGTTTCCTTGTCTGTAAAATGATGGCAGTAATATAGTGGGATGGAGTGCTCTGAGGCACAAGTGAAATAAAGGATTTGTATTACACAAATTTGTATTTGTATTTGGAAACTTGGAAGCAGGGGGACCGTGTCCCTTTCCTAGGGCTGCTATAATAATTTTCACAAACCGGGTGTCTTAAAGTAACATCATTAATTTATTCTCTCGCGCAGTCCAGGAAACCAGAAGTCTAAAATCAAGGAGTTGGCAAGACTGATTCCTTCTCGAAGTGCTGGGGTGAGACACGTTGGGATCTACCTCGAAGCTGCCAATGGTGGGAGCCAATTTTGCTTGGCTCGTGGCACCGTCATTGCAGTCCCTGCCTCTGCTCCTTCCTGGCCTTCCAGCTGCGCAGGTCCCTGCGTCCTGCCTCCTCACAGGGGCACCAGTCTCCAGACTTAGGGCCCATCCGAATCCTCTCAGCTAACCCATTACCCCCTCAAAGACTGACCCAGGCAGGTTGCATTCTGAGGCTCTGGGTGGACATGGATCTTTGGAGGACACTATTCAGCCCACAGCATTGTGAAAGTGGGAGAGAGGGTGGCCTCCCGCTGCTGTGCTGTCCTGGCCAAGTCTTGCAGAGTATCAGGGGACCTCAGAATGTCCCCAAGGCTTTTTCTGGAAGAAGCACACTTTCTCTTACCTTTCCCTTCTCCGTGTGTAATGCAGCCTAAGGCAACTCATGTGCTCTGCCTGTCTCTCATTTTCTCCTCTGTGAAGCGGGAGTGAACCAGTTAGCCAAGAAGTACTGATTAGCCCTGTATCTCCACATTACCCCACAACACAGCCTCCTACCGTAACAACTAATCACACTCAGGATTGCTAGCAGATGCAGAGAGGTCCCCCGTGATTTTGGAGCTCTCCACTCACGCACTCTCAATTCTCAGCCGACCTCATGAATCCACACTGCTGTAGAAAAGGAAAATACACTCTTAGAAACAACCAGGCCGCTGCAGGAGAGAGGATGCCATTACCAGACCAGGGCCTCCAAAGGGGTGTCTGTCTCTCCAGGCTTTGCACTTTTTTCTCCCTGGCTGTCCACAGAAGGAAAGCAGGGAGACGGGAGAAAAGCAGCAGCTTTGTTTGCTCAGTGACAGGAACAGATTTCATGGTGGTTTGGTGGGGCTGTTTCCCTGGCTCCCAGAAGATCTCACACGGTCCGTTTCCACCACTTGGCAAGAGCATTTGTTCTCGGGGAGCAAGCAGGTCTCATCGTTGCTACGAAATAAAACCACAGACCAAGCTGTTGAGTCTTGCGTTCATGTCGTTTTGCATCCTTTTTAAATCCACAGGAGGAGAGGCTCTGCACCTCGTCCACTTACCTGCCACCAGCAACGTGGCAGAGAATTCTCACCCTGGGACTCTGGTGCACAAGTTTTCTGTGAATTTATCAGTGTCGTTGTCACCCGTGGTCCCAGGATTTCCCCTGATAATCAACTCGAGTCCCCTCACAGAAGCCTTCAGGGTGAACAGGCTGTCAGGCACTGACTTTGAGGTAAGCAGCCCCTCACGGGAGACGTTTGCAAAAGGGTGTCCTGCGGATTTGTGCCTGGGGTTCCAGGTCAGGGATCCTGTCCTCCTCTTTGCCCGGTCCAATCTCTCCTCTCATAGGACCCAGAAGTCCCGGTTGGGAGATCCCAGCCAGGGCCCCCGTGCTGATCCTCCTGTAGACCTTATTTTTAATATTTTGTATTATACATGTTTGCAGTGGATAAGGATCACACGGACATAACACATCTTAATTCTTCCTTCGTCCCTACCCTCCCTTCTCACTCCCCCCTGCTCCTTCCAGCTCTTGCTCCCCTGCCCATTTGAAAAAGATCTCCCTACGTCTTCCTTTCCTCACCGCTGAGACGCAACACCAACACCTGCACATGGAAGGAAAAGCAGTTTATTTTGGCTCACAGATTTTGGAAGTCTCAGCCCACAGTTGGCTGACTCCAAGGCAGGCGGAATGGCAGAGGGAGAACTAGCGCGTGGTGAGATGGCCGGAAGTGGGGAGGGATCGAAGGGGCAGGAGGGAGGTAGACCCTTCCAGGCCACGCCCCAGTACCCAGCCTCCTCCCACCAGTTCAACTCCCCACATCACATTCAACTGTAATCTTATCACGGACTGATCACTGCTGAGTGTCACACCCCAGGGATCCAGTCCCCTCCCCACGCCCCACCTACGAGGGCCTGAAGGGTGGGAACATTTAGATATAAACCATAACACCCTCCTTCCTATTGTCTATTTTTTATTTTGCTCTTCATTTATATTTTGGGTTTTTCTTGTAAGACAAACTATATGACCTCAGAGTCTAAAATTCAGGCCTCTCTCTGCTTAATACAGGCCCTGTGAACATTACGCTCACTATGTTACAGAGGGAAGGCCTGTGTCTTATTGCTAACAGCCCAGATGTGATATCAAGCATTAGGTGTGCTTACGTTAATCAAATTCTTTGTGTGGGAGAATGTGGGTATTGATCTCCTTGAAAACCAGGCCCTGATGAACTAGTGTCCACTGATTCTGCCTTTCTATGAGTCTATAATTGTTTTTAGAAGGAAATCGACGCTGAGTCTTACTTACTCCGTAAATATATACCCTTTAATAAAATATGCTAAATGTCCATCTCTACTGTGCAAATGTTTCCTCTTGGATGATTCAGACCCGGTAACTCACATTCCAGACCCTTGCTTCCTATTTTGTCCTCTGTGTCTCTGTGTCTTTTCCAAAGCTGTCACTTCCCCGTTGCGGGGGTCAACCTACTCATTGCACGTTTTTCACAGGTAACCTCAGAGGTCGTCCAATTATGTCTTTAGGGTCCAGGTGTCTGGAGTTGCTTATGCTTTGGTGTCCTCAAGTCTTCCTTTGTCCTTCCTCACCTTCCTAGCAACCTCTTGCTAGGCCTCTTCAGCCCGGCTGTTGGTCCCTGGAGTCCTGGGGGACCTGGTTGCTCCCTGGGGATACACACTAGATGTTCTTGAACCCAGCTCTGGCTCAGAGTCACTTGGGGAGCCTCTCAGAAGTGAGCATACCCGGCCCCCTGGCAGAACCTCTGAAATTGAGGCCAGTGCCTTCCTGTGTGGGTTCTGGTCACTCCTGGGCTGGGCCCTCCGAATGCAAGGACTCACAGTTCCTCAGCCTTCACTTCTGCATCTGGTCGACATTGCCAGGCCCCAGATGCTGGTCCCGAGACTCAGCTGCCAGGACTGCTGGCTCCTTTGACCTGGCTTGTCTCAACAGCTGCTGCCCTCTGTTTCTACTGGTCTTGCCAGTTACTCGCTCTTATAGAGTGGTGTCCTGTACAGGCTGGACACTGTGGGACGTGCCTTATGTGTGTCTGCTCCTCAAGATAGCCCAGTGACTGGATCTGTAACAGTGCCCCCTTTCATAGGTCAGGACGGTGAAGCCCAGAGTTGAGGTAATTTGTCCTCAGTTGCACAGTCAGGGGCTGGCTGTACTGAGACTGGAAATCAGGCAGTCAGGATCCAGACTCTTATTATTTTAGGCAGCCTTATTGAGATATAATTTACATAGCATATTATCTACCCATTTAAATTATAGAATTCAGTGGGGGTTTTTTCAGTATTCTTGGAGTTGTGCAACTATCAAACTATATTGCAATTTAATAGATTTTCACTACCCCAACATGAAATAATGTCCTCTTGGCGCTCTTTATTCTTCTATCCTCAGAGTCCCTGGCAACCACTAATCTACCTTCCGTCTGTGAATTCGCCATAGTATGAGATATTTGATGACTGGCTTCTTTCTTTTAGTGTAAAGTGTCAAGGGTCAGCCATATTACAGCAGGTGTCAGCATTTTTCTCCTTTTTAATGGCTGAGTAATATTCCAGTATATAAGTATAGACCATGTTTTGTGTATCGAATCATCATCACCTGACAGACGTGTGGGCTGTTTTCACTTGAAATCTCTGTCTTGGCTTCTGTGGGCTCCTGCTTTTAACGATGATGATAATTCTGCTCCTTTACATTTGCATGGAAGATCCAAAGCACATTCACATTCCTGACATCTTGACTGTTATAGTGAACACAGATATTACCGGTATTTAAAAAAAAATTTTTTTTGTACCAGGGATCAAACTCGGGTCTTTGCATTTGCAAGGCAAGCGGTAGAACCACTGAGCTAAATCCCCAGCCCTAAAAATTTTTAATTCTTACCTTAGGTATATGATAACTCAGAGAGAATAGGACTACGTGATTTGTCCAAGATCACATAAATGTCCATAAATGGATATTTGTCCGTAAATGGTGAGATAAGACCCAGGTCTTCTGGTTCCCATGCTGGGCCCTTTGTCCTACATTTCCATGCAGATGGATTGGTGTTTTAGTGAATTTCCAACTCCTTCACGGGACCTGCTCTTTCTAGTTGTAATCCAAATATACAGTGAATATTAAATTTTTACATTTTAGCACAGTAAAGCACACAGTACCATTAACTGCTCTCAAAATGCTCATCCTTCACCTCAAACACACTTATCCCACTGTTCTTGCCACTTTCGGGAGCAGCTCTGGAGTCCTCTTCTGTGAGTGTCTTTATGCAGTATGATCAAATTTAGTGAGTGCACCATCAAGTGCCGTAGAATGGAAAGGAGGGCTTGTGAAAACACCAGAGCGTCCTCACCCGCCTTTTCACCGGATCTGGTGCCATGCAACTCCTGGCTCTTTCCAAAGTCAAAGTGACAGCGGAAGGTAAAAGTCTGAAGGACATCGGGGCGGCACGAACCCTAGCCCTAACCCCACCCCACCCCAAACCCAAACTTTAACCCTAATCCTAACCCTGTTCCTCACCTCTTGAAATGGTGAATTTCTTAGCCCCCCAGAGAAACTCGGCTCCAGCATCTGTTATATTTTCCCAGTCCTGTGCCCGCTGGCACCATGGCTTGTGGCTGCCCAGGGAGGGGAATTGGTAGGAGGATGACCACAGGCTCACAAGTCCTGACACTGGAGTTGAGAAATGGTGGCCTCGCCCCACATCATCAGCTGTCAAGAGCCACTGCCTGCTGCCCTCAGAACATGGCAACGCCATCTTGGGGCAGAACCTGGCTCCCCCTCTGGCAGTCTTGGTCCTTGGGCCTCAAGACTCAGGGAGCTCTGAATCATGCTGGAGCCGGTCCTCCCTGCTTCAGGACACCCTGCTGAGACTGCTGGGGAGGGAGGCGGGACGAGGAGGATAGAAACTCACACTTAGGAGCATTCACTGTATGCCACACACCACCATAAATGTTTTGTGGCTTCATTCATTTAATCTTTACAGAGCTATAGAGTAACTTGTTGTTTTATTTGCATGGTAAAGGTGGGGAGATCAGGGTACAGAGAGGTTGAGAATGAGCTCAAGTGCACAGGCGAGGAAGCTGACCCCAGGGGTCCTTGTTCCTGGCCCCCAGCCGAGCTGTCATTCAGCAGTAGGAGGCCAGTCCTGGAATGGCACCAAGAAGGACAGCTCTGAGAAGCCAGGGAGGGTGACTACAGCCACCTCCTCGCCTGGCAGCTGCAAAAGCAGGAGCTCTCCAAGGTCCTGTGAAGAACAGCGCCTGTCCCTTGCCTCTCCCCACCTTGGAGTCCTCACTCCCCTCTTTTTCCTGTTTATTGTCCTGAGCACAGAGGACCTAAAACTTTGCTCAGCCCACCCCAGGATGACTCCAAGCTCAACAGCCCTAAAGCCAAGCGCACTGTGTGCACCAAACTGAGCTGTCCCTTCCCTTCTCTGTCCTAGTCTCCTTAAATGTGGAAAGGGTGGGAGGTGTTCACCAGCCTGTGGTTGCTGTGATCGTTAAATGAAATCCTCCACCGAAGGGCACGGCAAGAGGCTAGCATGTAAACACTTGATACATGCGGCTGACAATGATGCAGCCAATTTTCCCATTTATGCTGATGGCGTGACAGTTCTTTTGGTTCCAAGGTATAACATGTTTAGGTCTTTTGGGGGACAGGCTCAACTCTTCACCTCCTCTGGAGGGGCGGGGGTGGAGCTGGTTCCCAAGGAGAAGGGGCTGGAGATAGATGACATTTGGGGAAAGGATCTGTCCAAGCTTGGGGTGCAGAAGAGAACATCAAGATCAGCAGGGAGTGAGGGTAGAAACCAGGGTCCAGACTCAACTATCTCTCCAGGGGCCCGTGCTAGAGACAGGTATTCTCTGAACAATTTTTGTAGCCTAATTCTGATGAAAGTCAGCATTTGCAAAGTACTTGCTCAGTGCCAGACCTTGGATTCCTGTGGATCAGCTCATTCATTCCTCAGAACAAGCCAGGAAAGTGTCAATTTTATCACTGTTTTACAAATGGGGAAACCGAGGCACAGAACATTTATGTCATGGGAAGGCTGAGTGTTGAAGTCAGTCAGTCTGGCTCCAGAGTCTGTTCATAAGTGACTGACAGGTGTGTCTAAGCCCATATAGGCACCAGTCCAACCACCTCTATTTCTCTCAAGCTTCCTTTTCTCCCTCCTCCTCCCCTGCATGCTCTTCCTCATAACTGTGGCTGCTTTCTCTTCTTTAACCAGTCCCGGCTGTGCCACCTCCTCCATGCAGCCTTCTCTGACTGCGCACTGCTCACAGTGACCCGCTTCTCCCATCTCCCGGAGCTGCGGCCCAGCTCTTTGTTATAAATCTTGTCTGAGGTTCAGCTGTTTAACCGCAGCAGGACTCAGTTCCCTAATTATAATCTCATGGAATCAAAGTCAGTGGATGGTGAAGGGATTTTCTCAAGGCCACACAGAGGTGCCATGGTAGAAACAGGGCTGCTCCCTCAGGCTGCAGAGGGTCTTGTCACCTGCGCCAGGCGGGTAGGTGACCCAAAGCTGTTAGGGCATATCAAGGGCACCTAGGAAATTTACTCTTGAGTCCGCCTTGACTAGTGTCCACTACCTCACACTGGCGATTTATGAAGGACAGAATTCATTGTCCTCACTGCAGAGGCCGGGAAATCCCACATCAAGGTGCTGGCATCGGTGGTCTAAGATACAGTGAGAGAGCCTTGGTGACAGCAAGCAGGCAGGAAGAGAAGAGCCTGGGAAGCCATTCTCGCAATAAGGACCCGAATCCGCTCGTCGGAGAGCAGAGCCCTGAAGGCCCACCCCCTACTCCCCATAATACAGCGGCAGTTAGACTTCAACCTGAGTGTTTGGGGAGATATTCAAGCCAGAGCAGTGTCCCTGAGGGCTCTGGACCACCACCGATTCCAGGCGATCAGCTGGTGGCCGATGCATCCCTCTGTCCGAAGTGAGAGGGGTGATGGGCTGGCTTCCCCAGGGACCCTTTGCACCGCAGCCTGGATCCTGGTGCTGTCCCACTGGCCCTGGCACTTGCTATCCAGAATGCAGAAAGCAGGGACCAAAGTTCGTGACAAGGAAGAATGCTTGGAAGGCACACAGAACACAAGCACTCTGTTGTTTAACTGTTTCTTGTTTACGCATCTGTGTCCTTCTCTCTTGTTTATTCTTGGGTGGGACCTTAGGAAAATTAGAGGGATGAGTACAGCTATAAGGAGCTATAATAATCCAGGGAAGTGCACCTCCTTTAATGGTAGGAAAACTGGGGGAGCTGAGGGGTTGTGAAGGGGCCACCCCCAAACCACAGCAGGGTCCCTAGTCCCCACTCCCCGGGCCTCCAACTCTGTCATTCACACAGGATGTGTTCCGAATATTTTTCTTTCCATGAAGAGCAGCAGTGTACACAGGGGCCCTTTTGGGGAAGTGTCCTGGGGCTGCTGAGGGAAGCAGTAAGGCAAAACAGCACGGGGGGCGGCTGGGGCTGCCAGCAAGTAAGAAGTGGTCTGGGGAGGCCGGCTGCTTCCTTCCTAGGATTAACCCTTTCTGCACCATGAGATCCTACAAAACACACCTTCTCTCACCTGGTCACTAAGAGTTTTGCATTTCATTTTAGGTTGTCACCTTTGGGAAGCAACCACTGGATTTTGAAACAGGACCAAACGTATTTGATTTGCAGATTTATGTTAAAGATGAGGTGGGGGTCACCGACCTGCAGGTCCTGACTGTTCAGGTGACAGACGTGAATGAGCCACCTGAGTTCCAAGGCAACTTGGCGGACGGTAAGATACACCAGCCTGTGCAAAGCAGCACAGACGGCAGCATCAGGGAGGACCTGAGGAACAGAGAAAAACAGGAAAAGCAAACACGTACGCAGCTGTTTCCTTGGAAGAGGCAGCTGCTTAATGAGCAGGAATAAATGAACCACCCTCCAGCTCAGCACGCCTCATGACAATGTCCAGGGTGCGCACGGCCACCACACCCTCGGCCTCTCCTGTCCCCCCCAGGGCCTAGTGAGGAACCTGAGGTTCAGGGCTCGCCCATGGTGTCCTCGGCCACTGGCAGACTCACTCTTTCTCCCAGTGGACAGAGTAGGGACAGCAGAAGCCTCTGGCGCCTAGGGGACTCCTGACTTTGTGCCCCCCTCTCCTCCCATGCTGCCAACCCCAAGGCAGCTTCTCCACGCAGACGTCCTGTTTTAGCTCTGTCTGCCTGAGTGCCGGTGGCTCCCACTGCACCCCCACTTACTCTAGTCCCCGCCCCAGGTCTTTCCCATCCTTCCTGGGCTTGGGCCAGCACCATCACCCAACCGCGCACCCCCATCCCCGACAGCAAATCCACCCGGAATCTTGCCAACTTCTACACACATCCGAAATCCTGCCTGGCCCTAGCTCTCCTACGCGCCACCCCCCTCCCCTGCCCCACGCAAGGCACCCAAACATCCTGTCTCTCTGGGACGACGGGGGCCCCTGCCTGTGGCCTTTCCCCCTGCAGCCTGTGCTGCAGACAGCAGCCAGGAGGTCCCTGACCCCTCGCCCCTCTGCCTGCCCTCCTGGGGATGGGGGCTGGTGTGCACCCTCAGAATCCGTGTCTTTGCTGCTTCCTTGCTCCTCCCTGTCCTCGTCCCTTCGGGCACCCTGATTCCCGTGTGGCCACCTCTTGGGCTGCCATAGCTGTTCTATTTGAAATTGCAGCACTAGTGATACCCCTCTTCTGATTTTCTCTGGTCTCTTGGTGTCTCTGTCTGTCTGTCTCTGTCTCTGTCTCTGTCTGTCTCTCTCTCTCTCTCTCTATCTCAGTACTAGGGACTGAACTCAGGACCTTCACACTGAGCTACATATCCAGCCCCTCACCCTTTGAGTATTTTGACACAAGGACTTGCTAAGTCACTGTTTCCAGGCTGAGCTTGAGAAACTTGCGATCTTCCTGCCTCAGCCTCCCGGGGTCCTGGGGTTGCAGGTGTATGCCAGCATGCCTGCCTTCATAGCTTCTCTCCTTTCCCTCAGACATCAGTCACCTCTCCACAGAGGAAGTAAATGAAGAGTTGGCGCCATAGCATTTTGTTTTTTCTTTTCCTGGTACCTGAGATCAAACTCAGGACCTTGCGCTTTCCAGGTAGGCGTAGTGCCACTGAGCTAAATCCTCTGCCCCATAGCACTGTATTAATTCCCACAAGTGGATCCACTCACATGCACTGGCTAGTGGTGTTCCCCGTGGCCTTGACCGTGGCTTCCCTGCGTCCTCCTGGTTCCTTTTGTTTACACAGTAGCTGCGATGTTGGAGTTCTGAGTTTGCTTCATCTAGTAAAGTAATCCTTTCTCTACTTTGGACGAGGTACAGGTTTAGACCTCTTCATATCAGAAAGAACAAACCCAGGATTCATTTACCAGGTCGAGGCCTTCGATCCAGAGGACTCGAGACGCCCAGCTCCCCTCGGTGTAAGTGTCCCCAGCTGGACGGGCGGGTGTGGCAGGCGTAGTGGGAGATGTGTTGCCTTTTGGCAGAGCCAGAGCTCAGGGTTGCTGGGAGCCAGCATGGGAGCTGGAGACAAACACCAGCCCGTGCTGCAGACTCTGGGTGATCTCAGACAAGCTCCGGACCCCCAGTTCTTCATGAGTGTCGTAGGAAGAACAAGAGCGCTGACTTGTCCGAGGGTGGGTGTGTGCTTTAGATGACGTAGACATCGGTGCCAGGTGGATAGCAGGTGCTCCAGATTCGTGAACTCTAGGTCAACACGAATTCACCTGTGCTATTTTAGTATCACTTTGGATTTTTGAGACAGAGTCTAGCTATGTAGTTCAGGCTGGCCTTGAACTCGTGATGTGGCCCAGGCTGGCCCCGAATTCGCAATGATCCCCCTGCCTCAGCCTCCTAAGTGCTGGGATTACTGCTGTGTGTCACAATACCTGGTTGCCACCATTTTAAAAGTAAGCATAAAATACACACCTAAAGCCAGGCACTCACGTATACCCTTCAAGAGATGAGGCCAAACTGCTTGGATCCACGTTGTTAAATATGTATTTTAAGAGTCCCAGGAATCCTCGGTGTTGAACAGAAGACCGGGTCTGGTGCAGTCTGAGAGAGTGGGTGCCTCTTCTCTCCTTTATGAGTCAGTGTCCTTTATGAGGCCGCCAGGGGGCGCTGGTAAGCAGGAACCTTGGGCGCATTCCTCCAGCTGGTTCTCCGCTCAGGTGCCTGAGCTCTGCCCACTTGGGTGCCCAGCGCCCACACTGCAGCTCAGGTTGGGGAGGAAAAACAAAGTGAATTCCACCGAGCTCACCTTGGAGCATCTGGCACTCCTGCCCACGGGGCCTGACGAGCACGGCCTGCGTGAGCTATGGCCCCGGGGAGCTGCTGACACAGGGGGCTGCTTCTGCCCTCTGCTTCGTAACCTGCAGGCTCAGCCCGGCCACTTGCTAATGGAGGGAGGCAGCCTTGGGAATGGACTCCAGGACAAACTGGGTGTCCACGAGTCTGAGACAGCTGTTATCAGACTACTGGATACATCTTAAAGTTGGGGGATGATCTGGTTTTACTCATTCATTTATCCAACATAAATGTTTAGGTCAACATTTGCAAATGCACACGCAAATACCTAATGGGTTCCCACTTGCAGCAGGAGGTGCTGTGCACAGATTCTCACTATTATACTAGTTATGTCGTGGGGATGTTTGTCGGCACATAAGAGAAAGCCTAATTGCATCGGTAGATAGATACAGGATTTTTTTTCTCTTCCATACAAGAAATCTAGAGGCAGGCAGGTGATCTGGGGCTGTGCCACTGCTGTCATCAGGAGCTTGGCTCTGTTTCTGTCCCTCCATCTACAGCATGTGCACCTGCTTTCTCCCCATTTTCTCACCTCATGATTGCAAGATGGCTGCTGCATCTCTGGGCCTTGCCTGTGAATTCTGTACAGGAAAAGTAAAGAAAGAAGCAGGATGGGGTACAAGGTGAAGGGAGCAGACCCGCCTAGTCTGCTCCTCCTTTTTCTAGCAGGAAAACAAAGTCTACTTGAAGCCCTGCCCAGAGGACTTCTGCTACTCATGGGCCAGAACTGTGTCCTCGGCCACCACTGGTTGGTGGTGACAGAGGAAAAGATTCTAGATGGATATCAGGTCAGCATAGTATCACATTACTGATTTAGTTCATTTCATGATTACCACAAACTTTTAAGCGCAGCTCAGCGTGATACAGTAATTGCTGAGAAGATTCTTACAAGATGCAACAGGGGACAAATAGAAGGAATCTTAGTTGTGAAGACAAAAATTTATTTTAAGTCTGTATTTTAATACATTCTCCAAATCATGCAGGTGCATAAGGGGCCCCTTTTAGAAACACCTCGCAGGCCGTCTGTACCCCTCAGAGAGGAGGGGAAGGGATCCAGTGGATCCAGTAGGGATTGCTTCCTTTAAAACTGCAGCACCACCCTCAGGGCCTGAGGCCAGCTCTGAGGCTTGGAGGTGGCTGGTGCAGTGGCTTCAGCCATCAGTCAGGGGTCTTGTGTGGGGAGCAGCACGGAGTTGTGGCACAAAGTGTGAACGGAGCAACGAACACCTGTGCTAAGCCACAGCCAGCCTACAGGAGGAGCCAGTGCAAGGGGAAGGCTCCTTTCTTGGCCTAGAAAAAGTAATAACAGCCCAGGGCATCACACATTTGGCCTTTGTCCTTAGATGCTTTATTGTGGGCACCTGGGGCTCTACATGACGGTTCACGCTGTAACAGTAGAAGGGAGATGGGTTAATTCACTATTGACCAAAGCTGTGCTTCCCGACCTTGCTGTAAATGTACCTCTCCCTGGAACGTGGAGAGCGCACAGGTGTCTCCCCTGATGTGGCTGGCCTGGGTGTGGCCTGGCCTCCGGAGCACGAAGCTTCCAGATCCACTGCGAAGCCAGGACCCAGAAGCGCTGCTGTAAGACACTGTCCCCCAGACTCCCCAAAGCCTACCTTGGAGCTTGGGTTCTGTGGGCCGGGCTGAGGGTGGGAATCTGCAGGGTTGTGGTGAGCAGGCTAGGAAGGTGTCTGGTGTCTTCAAGTGTATGTCCAGGCTTGGACACAAACCCAGGCCGCTTCACAAGGGCAGGTCTGCCCTGCTGGAGACAGCGCTCAGTGAGACCGTGAGCTTGCGCCTGCACCACACTTCAGAACCTTGAGAAAAAAAAGGCAGAGCGGGCTCCAAGTCCACCAGGCATGCGCCGAGGGGTCTGTACCTGCCATCTTACCTGGTGGGCTCCCCGAGCTACCTTACTGATGGCAGCAAATACAGATGAACTTTAAAAATTGGAGCCGAGGTAGGAGGATTATAATCTTGAAGCCAGCCTGGGCAATTTAGCAAGACCCTTTGTCAAAATTGTAAAATACAACTGGCTCAGTTTAAGGCCCTGGGTTCAGGCTCTAGTACAGGAAAACAAAGCAAGGGCTCTAGGACCCATCCTGAAACCCCAATACCTTTAACAAACATTACAACTCTCATCCAGGTCCATGAGGTAAAATGGTGTCCCAGATGATATAAATAGGGTATATTCTGAAACCACTAGTATTTGTTCTCTTAAAAGAAATTTAACAGCATGTGCTGAGCCAGGTGTGGAGGCACATGCCAGAAATCCCAGCACTCAGGAGGCTGCAAAGCCAGCCTGAACTGCATAGTGAGACCCGGTCTCAAAAACAAACCAGGGCCGGGGATTTAGCTCAGTGGCACCTTGTCTGCCTTGTGCAAGGTCCTGAGTTTGATCCCCAGTACCAAAAAACAAAACAAAACAAAAGCATGCTTATCTATGCTTTGGACCCGTAGTGTTCTGTCTTGAATCAGCACTGTCCAATAGTTATCGTGTGAGCCGGAAACCAGTGCTGCAGATGTAGTTTCAAAGGCAGGCAGCCATATTAAAAGTATGTGAAGTCAGTCTTTGCATTGTTCACATACCCAGTGAATTCTCATTCTAACACGTCATCAGGATAGAAAGGATTACTGAGAGCTTCCACATTCTTTTTCAATGTGCCATCTTAAAATATGGGGAGCATTTTGCACTTACACTTTCAGGCCTCCATGGTTCAAATGCTCAGGAGCCACAGACATGAGCCTGGGGGCTGGTGTGGGGGGCCCAGGCTTCGATGGAGCATTTGTCCTCCTCCCTAGGCACCGTCTGCACCCCAGGATGCAGGTAGAGCCGGGCAAGGGCTGGGCACATACAGCAGAGAAGGTGACCTGCCTGTGCACGGTCGCGTTTCCTGGCAGTTCCTCTCTCTGGGCACCCTCAGCCCAGCCCCTTCTCCGAGGAGGCTCCCTCCCCATTGCTTTTGGGCAGAGACTCCTTCAAAGCTGCATTAAGGGGCTTTCTCAGCCCTTCCTTAGGGGACGGGTTTTTGCATAAAACGAAGTGTGTGCTGTCTTCGCTGGACAAAAGGGCTAAATTAAAAGAGAGTTGCCGGCCTCCTGGCAGGGCAACAGAGCAAATCTCTGTCCACTTCCACCTTGGCTCTGAGACAGGACAGCCAGTCACGCCTTTTGGTCTTCCCGGAAGTAACGTGACTGACCTAGGAGATGGGCTTGAAAAACAGTGACGATTTAAATTTAAAGAAACATCACCACCAAAGACACACTGCCACGAATCTCCCCCAAAATACTCCCCTCGCTTTGGACACACCTATCCCATCGTTCTAGCTACTTTCTGAAGAAGTTCTGCAAATCATTTTTTTTGGGTGGGTTTTTTTTTTTTTTTTTTTTTTTTTTTTT
>NW_022900916.1:10327386-10341547 GCF_012274545.1 Fukomys damarensis
TTTTTTTTTTTTTTTTTTTTTAGCTGTGCTGTGGTTCTGATCCATTCAAAGTGTTCAACTTTCACAGTCATTTCGAGTTTGAGGAAGAGCCGGAAGTCACACTCGGTGTCAGATCCGGTGGCCCAGTAATGCTTTTATGAACCTGCTCTTTGGTTGGATGGCACTTGGCAGCAGCATTCACCATATTTTTGATCATACCTTGTAAAGACACTGGCGGAAGGGAACTTCCTGAACTCTTCAAAAGTGGCCGGAACGATGGGATGCATGTTCAAAGTGAGGGGAGTATTCTGAGGAGGATTCGTGGCAATGAGTCTTTCACTGCGATGACTTTTCTTGGTTTAAACAATCACTATTTTTTCAGTCACCCCTGTAGGCCTATCAAGTCCTGGCTGGATCCGACTGTTCAGGTCCATTACACAGCCCCTAATTCCAGCTGAGAGAGGAAAACGAGGCTTTCCTGGGCCCTTCCTCGCTGCTCATCCCTTCCGCCCTAGCATCTGCCACCATGGCGCTCCTCGGGAGTCACACAGGCACCTTACTGTGGAGAGAATGCTCAGGAAAGGGAAAAATGGTGCGACTGGACACGTGTCACTGCCACTGGCCGTGCGTACTCTGGGAAGGACCTCTCAGACAGATGGGGACCAGGGTCTCTGGGTCAGCGCAGCTGAGGAGGACAGGAAGGGCAGCCACGGGACCACATTAGATATCATTTCATTCATATAGCTTCGAGATACACATGATAATACTGATATTTTGCATTTGTCTGCCTGGTGTCTCTCCTTGAAAACCTTCAAAGACCCACTGAGCTCATCCACAGCCTTGGCAGGAGCCAGGGTAAGGGCCGGGGTAAGAGCGGCCTTTGGTGGGTAGTTCTTAGTGGTAGGTTTTCTTCTTCCAAGCCTTCCTTCCCTCCTTCCCCCGCCTGGCACCTCTGAGCTGGGATGGGGGTGGACTAGCAGACAAGAGAGAGAGGAGTCAACTTTTTAAAATAGGCGTCTTAGAGGAAGGTATGTATTAGAAATGTGGCATTTGATTCATAACTCTCCATGGCCCTGCTAGAGGATCATGTGGAGAGCGGTGGGTCTCCGGGGAGGCTTTGGCCATGGGCTCTGTGGTTCATAGAGTCCTTGGTGCTCCCTGGACTCGGGAAGCATCAGGTCCTTCCCTCCTCCTGGAAACTTGGCCTGCGTTGTTGGCAAGAAGAGAAGAGGCTGAATTATCTTTTCTTGGTACTGGGGATTGAACTCAGAGCCTTTGCTTTGAGCTACATCCCCAGCCCTTCTTTATTTTTGATATTGAGACAGGGTCTCACTAAACTGATAAACTGCCCAGACTGAGCTCAAACTTGCCATCCTCCTGCCTCAGCCTCCCAGAGTGCTGAGATTACATACAGACACACCTTCTCAGGAGGCTGAATTCTTGTTGCTTATTTGCCCTTCAGACCTGAAAGTGTCTGATGGCTGCAAATCCAGCAGGGGTTGAATCACTGGCTTGCGACTCCCACTGCATTGGGGAGCACCTGGAGGTGGCAGAAAGCAGCACATCCGGGTCCCTAGGGGTGGTGACATTTCAGGAAACTGGGTCAGCTGCTTCTTGCCTTCCCCTCTTCCTAACGGTGAAGCACACTGAGGAGAGACTGAGGCTGGACAGGGATCTCCGCGGCTTCCCAGGGCAGCTGTGTACAGCAGCAGCCGAAGCTGTGAGGGGCTGTGGAAGGGACCAGCGCAGGAAAGGCCGATCCCTGGCGGGAAGGAGAGAGCAGAGCTTGTCGACAGGCCGCGTTTGTTAACCGAATTGATCTGGTTACTTGGGACTTTTCTTAGCCAGCGCTGGGGCAGAGAGGGGCGGCAGTCGCTTTTCATTTCATTTCATTTCTGTTTTCCAAGAATGAATATCAAGGGAGCAGCTTTGATTAAGCAAGGCTTTAAAAGGGGGGAGAGAACGCCGGATCTTACAGAGAGCCTAGAGTCGCTGGCGAATGGCCACATAACACAATATTTCTAGTCTGTGGATATTATCTCCCTTCTAAGTACTAAGCTGCCATTCCCACGAACAAAGCATGAAGGTTCAGGGAAATAAGAAGTTATCCTGGCGCTAATACAAAAAAAAAAAAAAAAAAAAAAAAGATTCCTGGAATCAGCTTCTTAACAGAAATTATGTCGGAAATTCTCACATCCCTGGTTCTGTGGTTCTGTCCGCCCTTTCTATCTATTGCTGCTTCTTTTCTGTTCCTTTCTTTTTTTCATAACTGATTGAGACTGTAGGCTGAACTGGAGAGGATTTCATAGCCAAGTCTAGAATTAGTACATTCAGACAGTTTTTTTTTATTTGACATGTTGGCTTTTTGTTGTTGTTTTAAGGTTTTCTAGGGTAAGAATGTTGGTGTGCGTTAGATGGGAAATCAGGAAGAAGGAAACCCCATATTCAACACTTGACAAATTTTATTGAGCATTTATTATGTGCCACAACCCATTATCTACCAATAACATAGCAGTGAATAAAACAAATCCCTTTTTTGACTGAAGATATTTCTTTCTTTTTCTTTTGTGGTGGCAGGGATTGAACCCAGGGCCTTGCCTGTGCTAGGCAAGCACTCTACCACTGGCTATGTGGAGACCGCCCCCAGAACATTACAGTCTAGCAGGGCAGTAGTAATAGTTTGCTTTTATTTTTTTTTATTTTATTTTTTTGGGGGGGTACTAGGGATTGAACTCAGGTCCTTGCGCTTGCAAGGCAGGCCACTGAACCGCTGAGCTAAATCCCCGGCCCTGTTTGCTTTTAGATTAAAACTTAAGAATACAAGGAAATGCTCAACATATAGACGCAAAGAACAGGATATTATCCTTTTGATTCAAACATCGACTTAGGATTTTGTGTATTTGCACAGGAAAGAGTAGAAGGCACTTCCTCAAAATGATGAGATTTTGCAGGTGATTTTCATTTAGTGTCTTTTTAGTACTTTCCTGCTGTTCCTGTAAAAAGTATGTTTATTGAGCCGGGGATGTAGCTCAGTGGTTCCGTCACCTGCTTTGCAGCAAGGACCAGAGTTTGATCCCCAGTACCAAAAAAAAGTTTATTAAAACTAGAAAGAGATTATTAAATAACAAATAATAAACTCTTTAGAAATGGCTTTAAAGCCTTATATTGGCCCTAAAGGAGACCTTCAATCTATCCTCTGTGCGTGTGCATACTGGGAAGTCAGCTGCAATCACATGGCCAGTCTCGGGGCTGCTGGAAACACTGGCCAGCATTTCTTTGATTCTAGAGTTCAGGGGCTATGACTGCTTACAGAATCTATGCTGATTATCTGATCCGAGATCCAAGGCCTTGAGGATAGATTATCCCTCATTCCAGCAGGAAATAATGAAACCTTCTAACCTTAACGCCACTGCACACAAATGGATCTAAGCGGTCTCAACTGTTGCTGTCACCCTTCCTGTTCTACAGCGTGCATTCTCAGTCTCCCCAGTAACTCAGAGGAGCGGCTGGGGGTGTCATCTTTAAGTGACAGGCAAGGAGGACACTTGTCCCCAGTCTTGTGGTGAGGAGAACTTGGACCTAAGTCCCCTGAACCAAAGCCATCTTGGCAGGGGACTATTAGGAGGGCTGGGTCGGGCACAAGGGAGGCCGAGGACGACAAGGACTCTTGTCATGGGAAGGGCTTTAGCAGGGCTGTATCCTTGGGATGAAACTTTAAAACAGCTCTTCTTTATTGGCTCCAAGCTGGATGCTACGGCTGCTGCACCCCATTCTCTGGTCACCCTTGTCCGTTCCCTGTCCCTTCCATGGTTTTGGTGATGCTTGTATCTATATTTTCCCCTTACCTTGTCAGCTCTTTTAAGGGCAGAGACAAAATCTCACTCACTTTGGCACGGGCCTGTGGACTAACGGGCAGTGGCCTTGTTTGCTCGGCGTCAGTGACAGCCAGGGCGTAGACTCAAAGGCCGGCATAGTCTGGAAGCTTGAGTACAGTGGTGGAGATAAGGGCCTGGCTGCAGAAGCAGGACTGGCCTGGCCAGGGCCCTTTGGGACACCAGAAGTTGGCGCAGGAGCCACTGACCAGCTTCTCAGGCTGTGGTCAGTAGAGCCACTGAGTCTGACAGCTGCCTTTGGACTTCATCCTGACTCCTCAAAAATACCCCAAGGGCTAAAAATATAAAACGAGGATGGAACAAACACATCTAGGGGAGGGCATACAGGTGTGCTGACTTAATTCTATTTCCTTCCTCGTTTTTCAGTATTCCCTGACTTCTCCCTCAAGGAGCTTCAGCATGTCTGCTAATGGCACCCTCTTCTCCACAACAGAACTGGACTTTGAAGCAGGACATAGGAGGTATCCTTGCTGTGACCATCTCTGAAGTTCGGTTTACCTGAGGGGCTGGGAAAATGTGAGGGAGCAGCCACAGGCCACCTGCAGCAAGGAGGCACTGCTGTCCTGCTGTGAGCTGGGTAGTCGTGAACCTGGGAGACAGGGCCTGCGCAGTCACTGGAAAGGTGTCTTCCCAGTCCCAAATTGTCCTCTCCAAGTAGCAAAAAGGTCAGTGAGGGAGAGGATGCTCCTGGGTCAGAAGGATGCTCAGAGCCCTGGAGGGTTTGGGAGGCGATGCTGAGAAGGGGCTGCAGAGTGCCAGGCCTGAGGAGAGACCGGGCTTGGGATGGACACTGTAGGCCATGGGTGAGCCAGGTCAGGCCTTGCACTGCACCGGGTATGAGGACGAGACAGATTACTTACAAGTTGGGAGTACATTTGCTCTTGGGAGTGGCACGGGCACTTGGCAGGGATGGTAAGGACCATGAAGAGCAGTGAGGAGTGGAGGTGGGGGTTAGGGCCAGGGCAGAGGGTGGCAGAGCAGGTCTGAGGACATCGGCACACAAACAGGGACTCTTACCTCCTGTCCCACCCTGCTCCTCTGCCTCCTAGTCTGAGGCAGGACAGCAAAATTGATTTTCTTTTTTTTAAATTCATTAAATTTATTGATACCTTTTAGGTATACAATACGATGCCATTCATCATTGGGAATTTATACCTTTACATGGTATCTCTTGGTCCTTATTCCCCGCCCCCCTGCCCTCCCTTCCACCCGTCCACCCTGCCCTATTTACAAAGACTTTGTTTCCCATTTTTGCCTTTTCTCATGTCAAAGTTGATTTCCTTGCTTGTAAATGTTTCCCTGGCAGTTTCCACCTCGTTGTGGAAGTGAGGGACAGCGGAGGCCTCAAAGCCTCCACAGAGCTCCGGGTGACCATTGTGAATGTCAATGACGAGATCCCTTTCTTCACCAGGTAGGCCGAGGGCAGGGGACATCTGGGCTGTGGGCGCCATCTTTCCAGGTCGCAGACACGTGGGTGACGAGATAGAGGGGTGCCCTTCACTCGGGCCTGGAGGAGAGACAGCAACATGAGGTCTTCAGCATCCTTAATTGGTCCTCTGGACTTCCACATCCCCGCTTTGCTCCCCACCCTCTGGCACCCCACATTCACATGCACCTTGGGGTCATGAACACAGTGGGGGAGTGCACAGGATGCCCCTGGTGTGCACCTAGCTACTGTGTGCATAGGCAATCAATGCAAGGCAGGTCCTGTGTATTAAAGTGCAATGTTAATCTCAGCAGAATCCCGCAGCCCGTTTCCTCAGTCAGGACTCCTTAAGCTCTGTCCTTGCACTGAGGAGACACCTGTCTTAACGGTGCCCAAGGCACCTGCCCGCTCCTGGAAGCTGCAGTTTCTTCCCATCCTGCTGGCCCCAGGAAGACATCCGGCTGGGTCTGCAGCCCCTGCTGGCAGCAGTAGTGAGGACAGACAGTGCCAGCCTGCGGCAGCCTGTGCACACGGGCCTGGCACCATCCCTGGCCCAAGGGAGGACCTGTGCCTGCTGTCAGTGGGGATTCAGAAGAGGATGGGAGTCTAGGCTGGCAAAGGGCCTGCCAAACAGCCTTGCTTTCTGACTCCAGAGATTCTGCCTGCCCCAGGCCCTGCTTTGGGTGCAGGAGGGAGTGAAGGAAATGAAATCAGCAGGGGATATCCTATCAACCAAAAGCCATTAGGATACAATTATTATTTGGCAATTAAAAATAAAGTTATATAAAAATTTATGAAAAATCTGTTACGCCCCAGAGCCAAGTGAGTGCTTACAAAAATATTGTAAGATTGGGTGGTATTAAGGCCACCCCACTCCCAGGCCAACCATCCTGAGAAGCTACAGTGTGAACACTGTCCGCGCCCAGCACTGTGGGTGCAATAGCAGCAATAAACTGGCACATCATGCTTTGCACCAGTGCCTGCTGCTCGGCAGCCCCAGGAAGGCACAGGGCATTTTGGGATGGTTTCTCAGGAAGCAGAGAACAGACAGATGGAGAGCCTGTGATGGCCCAGCCTAGCTTTGGCCGTCAGTCACCCCCAGAGGGAGGCAAGAGCTCATGGCTGGAGCCAAAGCCTTCTTCTACACCCTCCCGGTGCACCCTGTCTCTGAGGGGGAAAAGCCGGCTCATTGGGTTACAGAGGGAAAAGAAGTCCTTCCAGGGAAGAATTTATAAACCATCTGGTTTGTACCACATCTTCTAGAAGGCAGCAGTAGATATTAGCAGTCAGACAACACGACCTTGGCTGGCTTGAGGTGGTCCCGCAGTCAGCCTAGAACTCCTAGTTCTCCCCTTGGGTGTGAGGGATGAAGCCGTTAGCCCTCATCCCTGATGGAGAGCATGACTTGTGTGACTATGACCCGTGTGACCATCTAACTTTGTGCTGCATGGATGGTGGCAAGGGTAGGTCCGCAGGAGCCTGGAGGCGGGACACCTCCTGACTCGGCCAAGGCTGTGGAGTCCTGGGCAACCTCAGCCCTCAACCACCCACCATTTAAAAGCATCTGCTTGGGTCACAGGAGGTGCTGAACTGGGGCCCTTCATGGTTCCCTTGCTTCTGTTCCTTTCCTTCCCCTAAATCAGTGCTAGTGCTAACCATAAATCCAGAATCGGCAAAATTAAATAGTCACACCAACTCGGATATCCTGAGTTCAAGTAATGCGGAAATATTGAATGTAGAAACAACCCTTCCATGTGTCCTTATGGCTACGTGCCTGCAGTTAGTGCAACCGAAGCTCTGTTGTTGAAACCGCCTCACCATTCCGTGCCTAGGTGGTGCCGCACGGCCGTGAGCTTTGTGGGTTCAGGATGTGCACTCTGGGGGTGTGCCAGTATTAGTCAAGCGCTAATCGCAAGCACAGTGCTGGCTGCTTTTGCAGAGCACCTGGCTTTAGGTCTTTCCCCTCTCCTGCCCACTCCTGTGTTGACTCTCAGTCTTCCTCCACCTGCGCCTGGCCATGGCACGCACACCTTAGGCACCTGTTGAGTGCTCACTCAGCGCCATGGAGCCGTCCTGTCCCCCAGAGCCCCCACCCTTCCCACAGCTGGGGACATGGGGAGGCGAGTGTGGGAATGGAAGTACACAGAAGCTTGTTTCCTCTGCCTGCTTCGGCAGACCTTCGTGTTGAAAGATAGCATTCCCAGACCTGGATGTTGGGTCCCAAAGCCCAGTGCACTATAGAGATTCTCGTGTCTGCCAGGCTGACCACTGCGGCAGCCCAGAGCGGCTGGTGACCTGCGGAGCCTGCTGTTGCTGATAACCTGACGAGTCCCCTTCAAGGGGTTTAGCTCCTGCAGCAGTTGGCAAGGGCTGGAGGAGCCTTTCTCTGCCTGCCCCTGACTCTTGCCGGAAGTTCCCTTCCATCTCCCCTTCCTGTGGCCCTGCGTACCTGGTGAGGATGCTGGACAGCTGCAGAACACCGAGTCCCGACACAAGTGGAAGTTTTAGATATGAGGTGGTGGGTGCCCCACCTTAAGGAAGAGCCCTCATGAGAAGAGGCCAGTTTGAGGAACTGGGAGATAAGAGGGTAACTGGCTCTGCCCCACTGAAATGATTTTCCCTCAGCTAAAGGATTTCCTGAAGAGGCATTGTGAGCAGCAAGCCTCCTTGGTGTGTTCAAAGCTCCTCGATTCACCCAGTTGTAGAGTTAAGACTTCCATCCTATCTGTCTGACTCCGCCTTTTTTGAAGGCCCTGGAGGATGCCGGTAAGGTGATCTGGAGAGACACTGCGAGAAGTGACCCCCTGGGGGACCTGCTCTGACCCTGCCTTCTGCCAGGGAACTTGATTCCAAGTTCTAAGAAGCAGACATCATGATTAATGCCCCCTGGAAATGTGCACAAGTTCCAGGTGCCAATTCTATATTCATAGGCAAGAGAGAAAGAGAAGAAAAGGAATAAAAAGTGAGCACAGGTGCTAGAAGAGAGGAGCTTTACAATGTTTCAAGCTTCTGGTAGCACAGGTTCGGAGTCACATAGCAGACAGGAACCTGCAGCTTTGGACTTTATGTCCAGATAGATTTTTTAAAAAGAATTCAGGCAGTTTTTTTTTTTTCCACAAACACTGGAAGAAAGAGAGAAGCTAGCAGAGAGGCCGACTGTCTATTTTAAAAGCTGTCTATGTGAAGGTCGGTCTGAAATGGCACAGGCAGGCGGGCGTGCACAGAGTCACACACGGTGGCCTGCGTAAATTGTCACGGTAACAGCGCAGCACTGTCTTTGCAGCCACAGGGATGTGATCTTTGGAAACAAAAGCCAGTTGGTCACCTGCCTTTCAGCTGCTGCACTCTCCCCTCCCGAGAGCCCGCCTTGATGCAACTTGAACAGCTCAGAGCTATATTTAGCACTAACCAAAATACCCACCGCCCAGGCTGCTCCCTCCTGTGCCCCTGCGAATTAGCTGTGTCTGCTGTGTTCCAGCCCGAAGCGAGTGTACTCCATCCCGGAGGAGCTGGGTGCGGGAGCCATCGTGGCCAATGTCACAGCTGAGGACCCCGACAACGAGGGACGCTTTCCCGGCCACCTCCTGTACACCATCACAACAGTCAGCAAGTACTTTGTGATAAACCAGTGTGAGTCACACGTGACCATCTTTAAGTGCATCCTTCATTCAGCCATTTGGGTTGTTTTACACTGTTTTACCGTCTCTGTGGCCTGGGACGCATCTTTCTGTTTAGGGTCATCGCTAGGGACCAGGGGATGAATGTATGTAAAGCAGCCGGCTGGAAGTTGAGCAGTGTTGGCAGCTGTGACCCTGCCCCTTGGTAGGGGTGAAGAGATTTCTTTTCTCACCATGATTAGGTTTACGCATAGTCTGTCCGTGTCTACAAAAGGCACAGGAACAAGAAAAAGCATGCAAATTTATTTAATCTGAGTTTGATGCGACATGGGGGCCCTCCGAAAGGAAGTCTCAAAGCTGCGGGGAAAATTGGATTTCCGAGCTGAGGTTGCTGAAGAAAGTGAAGAGCCGGTGAATTACGGCTGGAGAACAAAAGGTGTCCAGTTGTGCTGGCAGTAAATCTGGGGGGTGCTTAGCAGGGCCTGTGCTGCAGATTCTGACCTTGGGAAGGCCCTTCCCTCTGGGCGTAGGTGGGGCATCTCTGGGTTGAAGCCTCAGGACCACTCCATGGGGAAAGGCAAAAATTCCCTCAAAAGTCAGGAGAAGGTTAGAGAGGCCTTCCTGCTTCTGCTCCTCTGTCAGACACCCACCGTGATGAGGGGTGGCATGCCCTGAGCGTTTTCCCTCTGAGGAAAGTCGGTACCTGAGGGAGCACGGATTCCTACGCTGAGGTATCCTGAAGGCTTCGGAAGACAGGGTCTTTTCCAGGGCTGAAACAGAAGGAAGATAAATGTTCAATTTCAAAGTCTCTAGTAGTTAAATTTTTGAAAGAAAAAAAAAAAACCAAATGAAATTTATCTTAAAGCATTTCATTTAAACCAACAGATCCAAAATATTATCATTTCAATGTGTAATCAACATCTAAAATTATGACCCAGACATTTTACATTATTTTCTTTGGCATGGAGCCTTGGAGGTGTGTTTCGTATTTTATACTTAAAGCAAGGCGGACCAACTCCATTTCAGGTGCTAAATAGCTCCAGTGTGATGCATTGGACAGGGTCCTGTAGCTCAGTCTGCCGCATTACTGGGGTTATTTGCTCGGAGAAAGAGTCTCCTTCTCTCATAGTCACTTTTATGGGAGGCTTTGGACATATCGGGTATTATGCAGAGTGACTCACTTAAGTACTCAACCCAGTACATGCCATAATCCGTGTGTGACAGAAGAGGACACCGGCTTGGGAAGAGACCTGGACAGGTTATGTGACTTGCCCAGGTTCTCACATGTGATAATGGTGAAGCAGAGATTCCATTCCAAGCCAACTAATTCCAGAGCCTAACCTCATAGCCACCATTAGACGGTCCCACCTCCATAAACCCAGTCCACCTCACCACAGAGGACATCACTTGCTATGACTGTGTGGGCGCCAGCCGTGGACAATCCCAGAAGGTGGTGTGTTCCTCACCCATTGACTGAAGGGCAAAGGATAGCTTTTCCCAGGGGAGGCTGGAAAAGGCGGTCTCTGTGTCACACCTGTGAACACCCTAGAGTGTGGGCACTGAGGGCCTCACTCTGCTGGATAGTGTAGGGAGACTTCTATTCCCTCGGTACTGCCAAATTGAAGTTTTAATACTTACATGTTGGGGGACATATTTATTAAGATGCTGGCTGCAGTTAACAGAAGCTAAGGCAAAGACAACCAACCATGGGGAAAGAAAAAAGGTAGGGATGTGCATCAACAGGATATGGGTAGCTCAGAAGAAGGACAGCTCATAAGAAGGTAGCTGATCAGGACACAGGGAGGGCGGGCCCAGTGCTGCCACAGTGAACTCAGCCTCTAGAGTTCCAGCCTTTCACCTGTGGCTCCCCTGCTGACAGGACTGATTCCTGAGTCTCCCAGTTACAGATTTTCCAACAAGACACTCCTGTGGGTCAAGCTGGAGTCTACTGCTCTCACCTGGGGCCCAACTCTGACGTGTAGGGGAGAAACATTCTAGGAAGATCAGGCCAGCTACTCCTCTGTTTCCAGTACAGGAACTGACATGAGTTTTATTTTTAAAGTGTATGTTGTCTTAGTCACTTTCCTCATCACTGAAACACAATACCTAACACCCACAACTGAAAGGAGGAGATGTTCATTGTGGCTCAGGTTTGTGGAAGGTGTGATCCACAGTCTGGTGGCCCCAAGGCACAAGGTATGGGAGGGGACAGCTGCTCGCCTCATGGCGCTCAGGAAGCAGTGTTAAGGGAGGAGCCAGGGAGGGAGATACAGGCTTCTAGGCCACACCGACAGTGACCTGCCATTAAGACCAGGCTTTACCTCGTAACAGCTAGTCCGCTATAAGCCCCCATTATTCAGTCGCCTCCTAGTAGTCCTGCCTATGGTTGCATGAGGCTTTCGGGGAGTAGCTAGATATAAACCATCCATAGGTATACAGAGGATATTCTCTGTAGGAGCTAGTCCTCATCTTAGAATGGCCTTTTCTAATTTACTCCAATACCTTTATTGATTCTTCATTTGTCTTCAAAGGGTCAAGTTCTAACCTTTGCCCTCGTAGTGACTGGTACGATCCACGTGGCCCAGAGGATAGACCGAGATGCAGGTGAATTAAGACAGAACCCCACCATTTCTCTGGAAGTCCTGGTGAGGGACAGACCCTCTGGGGGCCAGGAAAACCGCGTCCAGATAACCTTCATTGTGGAAGATGTCAACGACAACCCAGCTACCTGCAGCAAGCTCACCTTCAGGTATGCACATTTGGAAACGAGTGCTGGACGCGTCCCTCTAGGGTGGTCCTCAGCCCTTTGGCTTTCCCAGGACAGTTTGGAAGAACGGAAAAGTGATGGCACTTGGGGACGTGGCTCACTGCAATAGGTGGATTTGAACGGTCCAGTTTTGCTCACAGGCTTTCTTTTCATCCTTCTTTCCCCCTTCGCTCGCTTTCATTTTCCTTCCCCTTCGTTATTTTCCTTCTCTGCTTTCTAACTCTGTTGAGAGTTATTTTTTATTTTGCTCTGTTGGTGAAAAGTACCACAGGGACTTGTTAGGCCCTCTCTGGGCTGTGCCTTTTCTTTATTTATTGCTTCCAGCGGCAAGACGGTGCTGTTAGTTAGCAGTTATAATAGATGCCTGAGACTCGGCATTAGTAACTAGGAACTCCCAGAGAAATGTACCATCAGTAATGTGAATAAATCAAACCAAGTACTTACGGAGAACAAAACAAAGCATCTAATTCACTGTACACAACTTAATTGCATATAAACAAAAGGGAAAGATGCACATACAAGTGGGATATGAATTATTTTGTGTATTTTGACTTGGTCTTATAATCTATTCACAGTCATTTTAAAATAGAGTCCCTTGTGATCCTGGGTTAATATGCCTTCTTGGCCATAGTATTGTCTTTCTATTATTTTATCAAAAAGCCACAGGAGTAGTGACTCCCAAGTTAGCTTCATCTCTGCGATTTCCGCGCCAGCCCGTTTCTTATTCCTTGGGAGTCTGAAGGGTGGTGCTCTCGGGGAAGTGACCCTCCAGAAAGAGTGCCCGGCCTCTGCAGCCAGGCTGAAGTCACAGAAGGTCTGTGTCTCAGCTGTCTCCACGGGGAAAATCTCTTGTGTTTATCTTTGGTTTTGCAAGTTTGCTCTAGGTGACTTTGGATAGGGAGTGAAGAAATTCACAGTACGGTCATGCAAAGGATAAAGGACTCTAGACAAAGATAGTCCGTCATGAGCCATAGAAATAGAAATTCCTTTATTACGCTTATCAGTGTCTCGAGTTCCCCTAATGGACACGCCCTGCACAGAGCTGGAGAATCCTCACCAGGCCTTGAGTCAGATATGAGAACAGTTGCATCTTGTGTGGGTCATCTCCCGCATCTCCCATTCCCTTCCACCCTGCCCTGTGCCCCAGATGGTGGGTACCGGCTTACTTCCTTGCCTTACAGGGCTTCCTTGACTAGAGAGGAGCCCTGGAAGCGGGTAGAGTGAGGTCGGGGTCATTGTCACCGGGCTTTCTCCTACCCTCTGGAGGGCTCAGCTCCTACAAGGCAGCAGCGGCCTGCACACAGCACTCTGCTCTTGGATTCTGGGTCCAGGGTGGTACCATCCTCTGCTCTTTGAGAAGTCCATGTCCCCTGTGTGCGCCTTGGTAAGAATCCCTTTTCTCATCCTTTAGAATTAGCCTAATTTGCCCTCTGCTTTCTGCTAGACCCCATGAACTCAGTTGCAGCCAGGCGGTGTGTGTGACAGACTCCACTCCCCACCTCAACTTTCCCACACCTCAGTCTCCAAGATGAGTAGGGACGGTTGCCATGGGGAGCCAGGATCGTGACTTCCACACCACTGCAGACATAAATCACGCTATTAAGAAAAGCCCGGGCCCTAGAGATGGAGTGGAGATGTTTTGCAGAGTTGCACTCACCCTTTCCTTGAAAATCTCAGTCTGGGGCCAGGGATTTAGTTCAGTGGTGCTGCCGCCGGCCTTGCAAGCACAAGGACCTGAGTTTAATACCCAGTACCAAAAAGAAACACTCAGTCTGTACCAGCACTCTGGGGTGGTCCTAGTGCATCCTGGGAAATTCTCTTGGCATCTGCCCTCCTAGGCCCCGTTCTTCCCCTGCTCCCCTACCTCTCTGGCTTTTGTAGCCCAGAGTCCCCAGAGGTGACAAGGACAGTTTGCAGGCTGGGCCTCACAGGGAAGGTGGTGTTTGATTAGAGGCCAATGAAAGTAGAAGAGGGACGGTATCAGTCAGCGTTCTGAAATGGTAACAAATACCAGAGACCACCAAATTATAAGGAGAAAAGTTTGTTTTGGCTCCTGGTTTTGACGAGTCCAGTCTACCCCTGTGGTAAAGCAGCACATCATGGCGAGGAAGCAGCTGAGGTCCCACATCCCCATCAAGGGCACAGACCCATGACTGAAGGGGCCCCCACAGGTCCCTTCCTTAAAGTTCCACTGCCTCCCAGCAGCTCTGCCCTCAGGACAAAATCTTGGAGGATATTCAGCAGGAGGCTTGTAGGTGGAGCATGGGGGTCATGGAGAGACCCCCAAGTAATGTAGCGGGTAGGCTGGGTGCTCCACGAGGCAACAGGAGCCTGCACAGGAGGAGTCAGGAGGAGAGGAGGGCAGAGAGAGAGAGAGAGAGAGAGAGAGAGAGAGAGAGAGACAGAGAGAGTCAGTCCTGCAGGTCCTGTGTGTCAGAGTCAGGAGTTGGAGTGAAGCGAGGACTTAGGAGTAGCGAGG
>NW_022900916.1:10341648-10373361 GCF_012274545.1 Fukomys damarensis
GGAGGGAAATTAACAGGATGCCTCCCTTGACTGTGTTAAAAGCACCTGAAAGGAGGCAAGGGCGGAAGCGGGGAGCCTGTGAGGAGGCTTCTGTGACGAGCCAGGCTTGGCTCCCAACTGGAAACCAAAGGGTGCTGTCTAGGTCAGAAGGGGCTGCCAGTGGGGAGAAATGATTGAACTGTGTCTTCTCACCCAGCATTATGGTGCCGGAAACTGTGGCCAATGGGACGTTGCTCCTGGACCTGAACAAGTTCTGCTTTGATAGTGACAGCGAAGCCCCACACAACACATTCAACTTCACGGCACCATCTGGACTGGGCAGCAGCCGCAGATTTTTACAGGATCCAGCTGGCTCTGGGAAAATCGTGGTCAGTGTATGGTCATTGCATCATCAGAAGGTCATTGGGGAAGCTGGTTACAGGCACAATGCATTAGCTGCCCCACAGAGAGAGATGTCCAAGTTACCCTCTCTCAGAGCCACTGCAACTCACAGACTTCATCGTGAGTCTGTGTTCGCCATTTGCTCTTTTTTTACCTGGGTTCGGGAACTGTTTCGTTACACTTAGCTGGGCTGGGGGTGCCAGGGCCTGGATTCTTCCCTGCCTAGCTCAGTTTGTGCTTTTATGGACATGTTAGTGCCCTCTGCACTCAAGCACTTTGTTTATTTGGGAAGCGGGGCTGGGCCCTCAGTGTGTCCTGCTAGATTCTACATTACAGAAGTGCTGGAGACGCAAAGGGGCAGGAGACGGGGATGGTACAGATAGCATACAAGGGCGGGAGGCAAAATGAAAGGCCGCCCGGCAAGCCCTGGGAGATCTTTGCTTACGGGACTCCTCTTCTGGAGGGCCAGGAACAAGTGGGTGGCATCTTGGGGTGTCTGCAGCAGACGTCCAGTGTCGGGAAGGAGAGCAAGCAGCCCAAACACACCCTTCCTTCCACCCCACCTCCTCCTCTGCCTCCTGGCCCAGCCCCGCCTGAGTGCCTGAGAGTCTCACCAACTCCATCCGTACTGTCATCCACCAACTCATCTCTGTGTTTTTCTGTTTAGAGAAATCTATATTTGCTATAGAAAAATGCAGAAAGCACAGAAAAACATCACCATTCTGTGACAATCACAGGCACTATTTTGCTATATTTCCCTTCTTGCCTTTTATCTATGCATGCATTTTTATCTACATTCCATACACATGTGCATGCACAAGTGAAATAATGAAAATATCCCTGGTTAAAAGGTCCATTGTCCTGCTTCTCTTCAGCTAATCTGAAGTCACCAGCCTATGTTTACTGTGCAAAAGTGCTAGATAAACATCTTTGCATGTAGGTTCTCTTCCCTGGTAAATTCCTTAGAGTAAATTCTCTAGGAGGGCACAAGTTAGGGTTGCACCTTTTTGGTTTGTTTGTTTGGTATTGGGGGCCGAATTTGGGACCTCACACTTGAGCGGCAGTCAGTGGGTGGTTGCAATTTTTTTAAAGCTCCTAAAATGATAGGGAAATGATTTCTAAAAAGGCTGTGCCAATTTAAAGATCTGCTGTCAGAATATGAAAATGTCAGTGTATAGGATTTATTCTGTATAATGTACTTTCTCTGTTTTAATCTAGTTGATTGGTGATCTAGACTACGAGAATCTGAGCAATCTAGCTGTGGGCAATCAGTACACCTTGATCATCCAGGTGCAGGACGTTGCCCCTCCTTATTATAAAAGCAAGTATCATTTTCATTTGTGTCATGGGCCTGTTCCTTGAGCGTCAGTGATAAAACCTCACAGGCAATTCTAGGAGTCCTGTTAGGTCTCCCCGTCCCACTAGCACGGTTCTAAGCAGGGCCTTCCCCTTTTCTGGCTGAATTGCAACACTCCAGGCTCTTTAAAGAGTCTCTCTGCCTCTGTCCTGTTCCTTCCCAGTGCATCTTTCTCGCTCCTGCATGACTTTTCTTGGAAATGCAGACACCATCACATCACTTCCTACAGGTGCCCTGCAGCTGTCAAATTCGAGTGCAAACTCTGGCTCAGCACACAGACTTCCATCACGGGGCTGCTGCTCACTTCGCTAGCTACTGCTCTGGTCCCTCTCCTCCCAGCCCCCTTTTTTCCAACAAGATCAAACCAGTTGTAGGTGCCCTGAGTGAATCATGCAGTTTTATACCTGTCTTCTTGCACATGCGTAGAGCGTCCCCCCAACCACAATGCACATTCCTCCCTCCTTTAACTCTGTTCTTGTCAGGCTCAGCGAACACCTCCACAGTGTCTTGAAGCCAGGAACAAGTAGGTCTTACCTGCCTGTCTCCCAGAGCCTGCACTCAGAAGGTGCTTTAAAAAGGTTGGCTGTGCATCCCTGTAATCCTAGCTACTTGGGAGGCTGAGGCAGGAGGCTGCATGTACAGCATGGGCAGCTTAGTGAGACCATGTCTCAAAGTGAAAAAAAAAAAAACTTAAATGGCTGGGGATGTAGCTTCACAGTAGAGCACTTGCCTAGTGTGTGCAAGCCCCTCAGTTCAACTGCTAGTACTGAAAAAAACAAAGGTGAATAAACTAGTGAATAACAATTGCCATTTAAGTCTGTTTCCCTTTCCATTTGTAGATAATATCCACATATGTATCTTAACAAGCCCAGAAGATGAGTTTCCTCTTGTCTTCGAGAGCCCATCCTATGTATTTGATGTGTCAGAGACAAGACCCGGTAAGTTCCAAAACTCGGGCGGGCTCCCTGGGAATGCCTGTCCGGGAAGGCAGAGCGCCCCCTACAGGCCCTCGATGGTGCAGTGCGCAGCGACTGATTTGTTTGTTGCCTCTCTTATTTCTTAAAAATTGTCCTTGCTGTGGCAGAACCATTTTGAGAAAACTTGGATTTTAAAAACTGTTGATTAAATTGCATTTATCTGAGACCCCGATTGCTTCCTTGTCTGTTTGCCCGATTCAACTAATCCTTTCTGTGATCTTTCTCCTGCTCTCCGCTGTGACTTTTTAACCAGCTCACTCAGAGAACTGAAATGTAAAAACACCTCATTGCTTCTCTATTTCCTTCACTTAAAAATAAAGACATTTCTCTCTCACCTCCTCAGAGTCATCGGAGGCCTTTTCCCCTGCCCTTCGCAGCACCTTGGCTTCTGCGGGCTCCTCCTTCACTAAGAAAAGCCTCTCAGTTCTGCCCCCTTGGTGCACCTTTAGCTCTCCGGGGTAGTCTTGTGCGTAAGTCTCCGCTGTGATGGACTCCCCACTGCCTTTCTTCTCCAGACCAAGGATAATTCTTCCATATTTAAAAGCGAAACCGAACCAAAACCAGAAAACTCCCTCGAAAATGATCTCTTCCCAATTTTATTTTCTCTCTGTGATATTCTCCATTTCCTGACAATGAAGTTTTAAAACAAAACACAAAAAGAAAGTCCAAAGCAAATGCTTCTAGTTTCTCACTTTACCAAGTGAACAATACCTTACCCAGTGAATAGCACAATGACCAGGAACAGGCTTTTTATGATTGCACAGATTTTACGACAATTATTTTTGACCACCTGCTCTGGGTCACGCTCTCGGTGCTGGGACAACTCAATGAGAGAAGGTTTCCGCCCTGGAGGAGGGTAGTTTATGAGCGAGAGCTTCTATAAAACAAGAAGCCAGAACTCCAGCAGCCCCACCAACGATATTTGTAAAGTAAACAGAATGAAAGAAGATTGAAAAATCTATACTCCGTAATCATCAGAGGCTGTTCTTTTTTAAATTATTTACTTTTTCATCTTGTTTTAAGAGCTATTCATGCTTTTCGGAGGAAATGTTGAAAATACTAGAAAGTTTTAGGCAGTGCTGCTGCCAAAAGGTGAGGGTGGATGTTCTTCGCACTGTTGTTTATGGTAGCAAAAGATTGCTGTCCTTGATTCTCTATGAAGCCATGAGCCACCTTCCACACGTCCCAGCAGCGCTTGGGTCCTAGGTCCAGTTACCTGGTGGCTGCTCATTAGCATTATTTGACTATAATAGAATTAACTGAAGACATAAAATGCAGCACAGAGTTTGAACTGGAAAGAGGCCTCCAAAAGCCTTTTTGCCCATGGCAGTAAGAACATCTCTTCCTGGGTCATGCCAACCCCTACCTGGTCAGGGCTGATCACAGGTACTCTATTCTTCCAGCTAGAACCCGGCTTGGACAGGTGCGGGCAATGGATGAGGACTTCCCCCAGAGCAGCATCACGTACTCCATCTTCAGTGGAGGGGCCAGCCCCCAGCATCCCAATATGTTTTGGATTAATCCCAAGACGGGAGAACTCCAGCTGGTAACCAAGGCAGACCATGAAACCACGCCCATCTACACCCTCAGAATCCAGGCCACCAATGGCGAGGACACAAGCTCGGTCACTGTGAGTGGGGCTCTTTGGTAGATTCTCACTCACTCGCCCAAGTGGTTGACTTAGGGTCTCCCTGGCACCCCACCGTGTGGCTGCAGCAGTGAGGAATCTTCACAGGGTACAACTTGCAGATGTGATGAGAGACAAGCAGTAGTGCCCGGCCATAATGTTTACACCTCTGTTTGAGGTCCGAGTTTGTGGGTGACTGTGAGAAGTATAGAGATTGATAGCCAGCGCTGGGATATCTGCTGAACCCACAAAGCCACTTTGTAGGACGCGATTTCTCCTATGGCTCCTTAAATCTCACTTTGCCTTCACAGTGAGCAGTGGTGAGAGACTCAGGCTGGAATGTGGATGTGGCTTTATGGTTATTCATTTCTTTCCCACCCCATACACACCACACCAAATGGAGTAGATCTTATAATGGTGCTGTATTAGTTAGCTTTGCGTCACTGTCATAAAATACCCGATGCAGGCTATTTGTGATGACTCACGATTCAGGAGGTTCAGTCCACGATTAGGTGGCCCCATTTGTTCGGGGCCTTTGGTGAGGGTGGCACATCACAGCAAGAGTGTGTGTCTTCGTGAGTGCTCATGTCTACCAGGAAGTGGAGGAAGAAGGGTGGGCCAGGGCCCACAATCCCCTGGGGTCATGTCCTCAATAACTCAAGGATCTCCCACAAGGCCTCACTTCACTCCCTACCCTAGGAACCAAGCTTTTAGCATGGGGACCTCTGGGGCCACTCACCCAGACTGTAGCTGATTCCTGCTGCTCACTGCTTCCCACCCGTGATGCCAAGACCCAGTGAAATGCAGATTCTCCTGAGCAGTGCAGAGCCCAAGGTCTTGCATGTCTAACATCCTTCCCGGGGTGACAGTGCTGCTGGTCCAAGGCCGCCCTTTGAGTAGCACACAGGAGCCTAATAGGTCTGTGGAGTGCTTGAGATTATCTAAGGGTAACACGACAGCCACAAAGATTAGTGCCTTCCTGTTCTTTACCAATCATAAGATGAAAAGCATGAAGGCAACTGGACTCAGCTAGCAGCAGGCAGCCCTGTGTGACACAGACGATGACCAGCTCAGAGTCAGGAGCAGGAGTTCATTTCTCGACTCTGCTCTCAATGAGGTCTGAGCAGGGCTTAGCTCCATGTCCCTATTTTTGTACTTCTTAGTGGAGAGTTACCTGATAACCCAAGACCTGGATGGTCCAGATCCTTCAACAACTCGCTTTGAATTAACAGGATGATGTTTCCAGTGATGTGTGAGGTTCAGTGTTGCCAGCCAGGTAGAGCGGGAGATAATTGCAGTGTTTGTTAGGCTGGGGGTTCTTTGAGAGAAACGAATGGACTCCATTTTGGGAGCTAACTAGAGTGAACATTTCAATTTATTCTAGGACTCAGAAATAGCTGAAATCCCCAAATTTCAAAAGTAGAATGACTACGACTCAAAATTCATAAGCTTTTAAAAAGGGTAACGCGCGAAATGGTCACATAAATCCCTTTCAGGGCTGCCGTGCTATGAATCTGTGATGGCAGGCATCCCAGTCTATGTGCCAATGCACCAGGCGTGAAAGGCAGCCATGAAAACGCAGGCTGGCCCTGCTCTGGGCAGGTCAACTCCCAGGCGCAGTGCAGTGCTAATAGCCCAGGTTACAGACGAGATCCCAGCTTAACCAGGCCTGCTCATTCTGGTCCAGTGTTGCTCAGCCCCGGCTGCATATTAGAATCAGTTGGAGAGTGTGAGCCTGGCCAGGCCCCTATCATCCAGGGACTCAGCCATTCGTGTGGCCTCAAGTGAGCCCAAGAAAGTGGAGCCAGAGTTGAGAACCACTGCCATGTGTGTCAAAGTTAGAGACCGATCATCAGTTTGCGAGGGGCTGTGGACAAGGAGGTACGTAAGTACAGTCTCCTGCCGTGAGCCCTCGGAATTTATACTAATGGGGCCCTTTGACCCCAGAGAAGTGGACAATGGGCTGCAAAGAGCTGGAATATTTGGCCAGATTGGAGTGCCCACTTGGGAGTGGATAAAGTTCCAGGTGAGCCCACCGCCATTGCTGCAAAAGAGCTTAGCATTTCTTTGGAGAGCTCACGCATCCAGGAGTGAGGAATGGGGGGTGTGTGAGTGTTACACAAAGTACATGCTCACCTGCACATGTGTGCACAGCTAACAGCGTAGGATTTGCGGGAGGGCAGAACAGAATTGAACTGCCAGCTTGGCCATTCAGCAGCTGCATAGTGGTAAGGCAGTCACTCCTTTTCCTCCTCTGTGAAATGGGCACGGTCATGTTCCCTCTGCCGTGTGAGGCTAAGTGAGCTGACCCACATCGGGCATGTAGCTGGGAACTCGCCGGGCACCCAAGTCTTTCAGCTCTTTCGCGTGATCCTTGTTGCTGCGCTAGGTTACTGTGAACATCCTTGGCGAAAATGATGAGAAGCCGGTGTGCACCCCCAACTCTTATTTCCTGGCCATCCCGGTGGATCTGCAAGTTGGCACAAATATTCAGAATTTCAAGCTCACGTGCACTGACCTGGATTCCAGCCCCAGATCTTTTCGTTACACCATTGGCCCAGGTATGGAGCTTGGCGTCGATGGCCCCAGGCCTTGCAGTCTCAGGGGACTCCAGGCTCCAGGGGTTTGGGAGTACTGAGCTCGGGCTGGGTGGGGGAGGAAGGTGGAGAGTCTAAAAGCCCCCACGTTCCCTGGGGAGCTCTGTGGCTCCCCGCCACACCTCACTCTCCCAGAACCTGTACGTGGCTGCCCAGAGGCCTTAGGAAAGGTGAACCCCTTTGAGGGTGGATCCCCCAAATTCCCAGACTATAATATGAGTCCTAAGTGACATTAGTGTAATTTAAAGAAAATATTAGTCCAAATCCTCAGCCACCTCTTTTCCTGAAAGCTTGTTGTGGGGGCAGGGAAGCCCAGCCTCTCTCGGGATAATAATAGATTAAACAGATAAAATGCATTTTGAAATGTGTCCTCAGCAATTCTCTTCTGCTTCACTCATTTTCTCTCTTAAAAAAAGAAAATATACCGTTGTGTGTGTCGGGGGGAAACACCCTTCAATGAAAATTAGACCAAAATAGCTCATCTAATGAAGTGCTGGGGCAAGAGATTTAAACCCAAACAAGCAGAACAATTCTATGCGAAAGAGCAAGAATCCGTCTCGGCCGCCTGCTGAGCCTTGGCAGAGCGGAAGCAAACGGTAGGAAAGCCTCTGAGCCAGCAGTGTCGCAAAACCCAGGGGCAGACGCTGCCTGGAGACCACACTTGCCGGAGATGGAAATAATCCATACTGAGACGCCTAAGGCCTTTATGCAGCACTTCGCTGCGAAGGGAGGAAACACTGTATCATCTCCTGCACCATTTGCTGGTTTTCGGTCGGTAATGAGTCTGGAGCCGCTGGAGGAATGAGCAAGAGCCGCGCTCGGCTGCAGCCCTCCTGCCCCAGGCTCCCCGAGCTGAGCGGGGCGCCCCCAGAGAGCTTGTGTATCTTTGGAGGAGAGATGGGGCGAGGGCAGGAGAGCAGGGCTGCAGCTCCCTCGGAGGGCTCCGGGGACACCTGGACCCAGTGTGGCCGGCCAGCCGGTCCCAGACACGGCTGGGGGAGGAACTCGGCCTGCTCCACGCTCGCGCTGCCCACTCACTGGTCTGAGTTATATTCGAGGTGTGATCAAGAACACCGTGAAGGTTTAATTTTTAAGAAATCTATTGCAGTAAGAAACACACAGCCATTAACCTCTCAAAATACTGCACCTCGCTCTGAGCACGCTCGTCCCACCTTCTTGTCACTTTCTGAAGCGGCTCCGGAAGCCCTCTTCCACGAGTGTCTCATTTAGTGGCACTCTTGTGGCTTGGCTGCCCCAGGGTCCTCAATGGATTTTAAATGTTTACCCGTCATTGTCATTTTGACTTTAGGGCAAAGCCAGAAGTCAACTGTGGCCAAGTCCAGTAAATAAGGTGGCTAAGAACATACCAGAATGTTTTTTTTTTATTATTCGACAGAAATTGCTATAAACATTTTGAATTGATTCAGGGCATCGAGGCAGCCAGGAAAAGACATTTACAAAAAGAACTACTTTAGAAGTGGCAAGAATGATGGGGTAAATGTGTCCAAAGTGATGGGGATTATTGGGAGAGGATTAATGTCAATGTGTCTGTAATTATGTTTTAACTTTTTATTCAAACATTCACTGCATCATTGAATCATGCCACGTACTTCGTTACCAAACACGGTCAATGCTGGGTGTAAGCTAGCAGAGGCTACTCCAGGATTATGAACTTTCTCTGCCTGATGACACCCAGGACAAGTGTGTTGTGGTCCCTTTTTACGCACCCTCATTTGCAGCCACACTGCTCATAGGCAAGAGTCTCTTTGTACTAAAGAAGATGTTGGTACCGTGTGGACCTTTGTCACATCGCTGACCGGCCCTGGCCCATCAGAAACATGGTCCACACCTGGGGGGCATTGGAGGAAAAGACAAAATGCGGTTTTCTTCTATTCCTTTCTTCTGTACTCTCTTTAACGTGTGGACCTTTGTCACATCACTGACCGGCCCTGGCCCATCAGAAACATGGTCCACACCTAGGGGGGCATTGGAGGAAAAGACAAAATGCGGTTTTCTTCTATTCCTTTCTTCTGTACTCTCTTTTCTTTCTCTTACAAATACCCTTGTATCAAATCTCCTTTAGGCAACGTCAACAGTCACTTCACCTTCTCTCCCAGCGCTGGCTCCAATGTTACACACCTGTTGCTTGCATCCCGCTTTGACTATGCTGGTGGCCTTGACAAGATCTGGGACTACCAACTATTTGTCTACATAACTGATGACAACTTGCTGTCCAGCAGGACGAGAGCTGAGGCTCTTGTTGAAACAGGAACAGTGACGCTGAGTATTAAGGTCATTCCACATCCAACCACCATCATCACCACAACTCCAAGGGTAAGGACTTGGGGACCAGGACTCTCTGGCTGTAAGCGCTTGGGATTTATACTAATGGGGCCCTTTGACCCCAGAGAAGTGAGCAATGGGTTGAAAAGAGCTGAACTATTTGGCCAGATTGGAGTGCCCACTTAGGAGTGGATAAAGCTCCTGGTGATAGATCAGACATTGGCCACCTGTGGCATGTGTGACAGAGCCAATTTTCTTAAGCATTGGTCATTTGCTCCCTTCACAGCCCCCTCTGTTTGATCCCAAGAGCTATGCAAGCCAGAGCCCATGAGGCAGGGAGCTGGCTGCCTGGTACTCTTGACTTCTTTACAAGAGGTGATCTGTACCCTACTCCCCACCTTCACTCCAAAAAAAAATCCACCCAATCTACCAATATTGATTTAGTGCTTACATGTGCCGATCACTTTAATGAACGAGCCAAAAAAATGATCCCTGCTCTCATGGAGCTAATAGCACAGGTCAGAGCTTCTCCAAGTGTGGTCCCCAACCAGCAACATCAGCCTCTCCCGGACACTTGTTAGAAACACAGATTTTCAGACCCACTCCAGATTGCAGAAATCACAACTCGCACAACCATGATCATCCCCACAGCCTCCAGGGGAGAAGGTGGGAACCCAGAATCCCCAACACTTTCTCCTGACCTACTGGGTCTGAAACTCTGGGGCCAGAGCATTCACAAATTAATAATTACGGGCTGTGGTAAGTATAGGAACGAAATAAACCGATGTCATGCAGATCAGTGTGGGGAAGAAAGGGAGAGCCTTGGAGTCCACAGCGACATTGTCTCCTCTGTCCCTGGGAGGTGCTGGCCCTTCTCCTACTGTCCCTTTTCCTCCTCCTTTTAGTTAAAGCCCCTGTGAGTCAGCCACCCTATATTGTAGTGCACCAGAGGAGATGGCCTGTGACGTGACCAGCTTCTGCCTCTGAGTCTACCTGAAAGTGGGGCACGCTTCTGTCTCCCGTGTCCAGTCAGTATGGCCCCCACGAGTGGAGTCGTGTGGCACCCTAAAGACTTCTGGTGTGGCTCCCCTTGTTGCAGAATTTTAAGGGACAAGAGAGACCAAAGGAGAGTCAGAGGATTTATTTTAGGTTTTAAGTCTACACACCGGCTCAGCAGACTGAACAAAGAGAAGTTTCAGCATTTATACATTTCATCGAAGGGGGTGGTTTTTCCAGTGATGTAGCTAGCAAGTGAGTTTATTGAACAGGACAAGGGCAGACCGTTTTGTAACTCTGTCTTGAAAGAAGACAGTGTCTTATGAATCATAGGAGCACAGAGTATCATAAACTTTGTTTACAGGACATAATGCTCATTTAATCTGTACCAGAATAAGGAGTTGCTGCTAAAAGGGAAAGCGAGGGGATGGGTGCCCGGGGAAGTTGCCCAAGGCTGGAAAGGACTTGTTTTTCTTTAAATCCTGCTTCATCCTGAGCAAGGCACTGGGCTCACACCTTTCTTGGGCTTACAACATGACCTAACTGTGACATCTCCAATCCTGAAACCCCCATAGCCTACTCTTATCTGTCTCCTACTCCAGGAAACAGATGCTGAACTTGGGGTCCGGGTGTGACAGCAGCCCACTCATCTGGCAGTGACAGCCGCACTGCATGAACACAAACATCCCACAAGGTGCTAACGCAAAATGACTCACATGGCTCACACCTTCCCAGGGAGATACATGGCTCTCAGTCCCTGGACTGTGCTGTGTGGTGGCTGAAAAACAGCGAGGGGACACTTTAGCTGTGGGGAAGGAGAAGAGAGGGACAGAGAATGAAATCAGGCCTGGAGTTGCTTTTCAGTTCCTGAATTCTTCTGGGCTTTGGTCTAATGGGCTTTTGCAAAGGCTGCATTATAAATAAGGAGACGGGTGGCAGCAGTGAGAATTAGGAGCACACAGACGCGCAGTTTGCAGAGCAGGGACACAGACTGGAATAAGCACTGGACACAAGGCAGTGCTGACTTCAGAGACGCCGCCCGCTCGGCTCACCCCTTGTCCTCTGTCATTCCAGCCCAGGGTCACCTACCGGATCCTCAGGGAAAATGTGTATTCTCCGTCAGCGTGGTATGTGCCTTTTGTCACCACTCTGGGCTCCATATTGCTCCTGGGCTTCGTGGTGTCGCTGATCGTCCTTTTGGCCAAAGCCATCCACAGACATTGTCCCTGTGAGACTGGGCAGGACAAGAAGCCTTCGTAAGTCAGCGGTGGGCCGGGCCCTTCCTCAGGCTTTCTCTCCCAGGCATGGGACCTGGTATGAAGGAAAGTGCAGATGGGAGCCCGAGGAATCCCAGCTGCCCTTGAGCCTGGGGCTCCCTCTTTAAAGGTCAGCAGTAGGGCCAGGAAAACATCCCTTTGGCTTCTCTGGCAACCTACCTGTCCCTGGTGGTGTCACAGTGAAACTGAGCCATCACACTTTGGGTGACCTTGCCCTGAACAAAAGACTGAGAAAGCCCTATTGTGAGTAGTGGTAGAGCAGGCTGAGCTCTGATTTGTAGAATATTTTAGCAGGGGATGAAATTAAAGAAAGCACACGTGCACGCATGCACACACACACACACACACACACACACACACACTCACACAACACAGATGAGGGAATTAAGCTTTTGGCTCTGGTAGCTCAGCTGGGCTTTTGTGTGACTGGACTGTCATTGTCCTTTTGCACATGGCCCAGTCTCTTGCCCTCAGGGGCTGCAGACATGGGCAAGGCTCTCTGTCCTCGTCTGCTCAGGCCTACCTATGCCTCTGTTTGGGACAGCCTGTGGAGTGGAGTGGACAAAACACTTACTCATCCCAGCCCTCCCAGAGCCAGCTTTCTGGGCTCTTAGTTCTTTGAGCACAGTGTGATGGTTCTGAGCTTTGACTTTGGAATCAGGCAAGGCTTGGGTTCAAATATGGGCTCTATCATCTTGTTCAGACATGGCTCTGGGCAAGTGACAACCCTCTGTGAGCTTCACTTTTCTTGTTTGTAAAACTAACCAATTAAACCAATGCCGAGAAAGCACTTTGTGGTGCTCCTGTTGTGGAGCAAATGCTTAAGACACCATAGCCTTTTTTTTTTTTTTAAGTTTTGTTGTACTCTTCTTCACAACTAATTCTCATTGCATTAAGATTCTAGATTCAAGTTTCGCCTTACAGCCCAGTAGGTTGGGGTGTTAAGCCATTTGAGTTTCAGGATTTCTTAATGGCAAAAAAAAGAGTGATAAGAAGCAGGTGCCTTTTAAAGGTATTTTATTTTGTTTTTATGTTTTGGTATCGGGGATCAAACTCAGGCCCTTTCGCTTGTGAGGCAGGCGGTGGAACCATGGAGCCAAATCCCTGGCCCTAAAGGTATTTTGAAAATAAACTGTTAACTATCAAATCATTTGAAATCTGTGGATGAAAATGGTATAAAAGTATAAGGCATCAGCATTAAGATGTGCATTGTGTTTTGCCATATTTATTGGAGAAGTCTGTTGCTATTGGCAACCTTAACTTCAAGGTAAGGAATCCTTGAGCATCTGCTAAAATTAAAAAAGACATTTTTGTTTGTACTCTACTTACAAATTGACTTCAAAGAAAGGACTGATTCTAAAGAATGACATTTAAGCTTATAAAGATGGTGGTGCCCTGTACTAGGATTTAGGTAGAAGTTCTTGAAGGAAGGAATCCAATAAGATGTTGCAACTCACATGCAATTATGGATAAATGTTAAATATGTGCCTTGAACCTGGTTGTTTTAACTCATATTCTAAATACTGTTTTCAGTGTAGTTGATTTCAAAAAGAAAAACATGCTAGAAACTCAGCCTCAGACCTGGCCTCCCTGATCATTACTTGTATCATGTGACAGTAACCAATTGTCAAATAGCAAAGGATACAATTAGAGTCGCAGAATTATAGAATTCAAGTTGGTCATAGGAAGGGTCTTAGAGTCCAAGTCCAGCTGTTGGTGTTTCAGGGAATCAGATCTAACAGCCAGCCTGGCCGCCTCCCTGCTGTGAGCCAAGCCCTCCGCTGGAGGCAGGAAAACAGGACTGAAAACTAAGTTACCTGGTGACCAGTCGGAGTCCCTGGAGTTTGAGGCAGTGCTCTGGGGCACAGAGAGAGAGCCGTTTTGTTTGAAGCAGGGCAGCAGCCCAGACTTCTTCGAGGCCCTCACCCCTGGCCCCTTGAACAACATAGACCCTGAGCCCCAAAGAACACAGTTGCCCAAAGGGCCCTGAGTTATTAGGTGTGTGCCGGTATGCAATACTTTCAGGTTAACTAATCTCATTCCTCCCCTCCTCCATAGGGCAAAGAAAGGAGCTACCGGTATGTACAGTGCCCATTTCCTTCTTCTGTTCCTTGTTTTTCTGCTCTCTTGTGCACTGTAAAAGGCTTCAGCCTAATCAGGGTGCGATTGTGTCTGGTGGATTTTCAGCCACGTGGCTGTGGGGGATGCGTGGGGCCGGCTGCATGGCCCCTTTGGCCTCCTCACATGGTGCTCCCTGCTCCTACCAGGGTCACCTCCTGTCAGCCCTACTGAAGCAGTAGGTCTGCTCCCCTCCCGGAGCAGGGCCCCAAGAATTCTGTGAGTGATAAACACACTCAGTATCTGCTTGCTACTGTGCACGGGTGTGGCCTCTCTCCCAGGGCTAATGCTGGTTGGGTCACCTGCTTCTTTGGAAAGAACAAGCCATACTTAGAGCTTTAGAAGAATAGCAAGGGATTGTAACGGATTTGATCGTTTTCACGAGCTAGTTAGGTCTGACTAGTTGGAGAGGGGTCTGAGTACTCTGAGAGGAGCTAGGAGAGCAGAATGATTCGGAGAAGTGGATAACCAAGCCAGGTTCTCCTGAGTGCCCCACACCTGAGGACATGCAGGGAGGCAGCTTGTTGTCGCCTCAAACTGACTCAGGCCACGGGCAAGGGAGGACATGGAATTTTAAGGTCAGTTTAGCACTCACAAAGCTCGACGAATTCCTGCTAGCTTGAACCACTGGTGGTCTGAGCATGACTGTCCCACTGGGCGGCTTGTGCCACCCGATGGGCCTGCCCCGTGCCGGCTGGTGGGATAGTCATTTGGGCCCCACCTGGCAGAGAGACATACAAATTATAGCCCCATCGTGAATGTGTCAACTGCTGCCTGTGCTCTTCCCTGCAGACAAGAAGCGTATGAAGAGTACGGTGGTGGTGAGTGTGGCCGGTCCTGGGCGCTGGGTGCTGGGTGGTGGCGAGGTGTCCCTACAGAGTGAAGAGTACGGTGGTGGTGGTGAGTGTGGCCGGTCCTGGGCGCTGGGTGCTGGGTGGTGGCGAGGTGTCCCTACAGGCAGGCCTGGAACGGCCCCCGGAACAGTGTGCCAGTGACAAGCTTCTGACAGAATGGCTTCCTTCCTCTGAGCATGTCTGCGATGTCTTTGCAGAAGTGCTGGGTTTCCTAAATATCGAGCTGTGGTGTTATCATCTACACCAGCTCCCCAGCGCGGTGCATAGGGGAGGAGGACACAAGGACCGGAACTGGGGTTTCAGCTTTCCGTGGGATTCCGTTTCTCCATGTTCTTTCACAACCCTGTGGGAAAGTGCTAGAGAAAGCACTGCTTGGGCCAAGGCAAGGCTCTCTGCTCAGCCATAGGACCTTGGGGACCTCTTGGTCTCACTAAGCTTTGGATTCCTGACCTGTGCAATGGGAGGGAGTTCACATTTTTGAACATTGTCAGGTGCTACACAAATGCAAAGGTGATGGGAGAGCTGGAGTGACCTCTCCACCTCGCCCTCTGTTTTACTGAACCTAATGTCCTCCCTGGGAAATGGTGAGTCTCCTGGCACCTTCCCATTCCTCAAAGTAAAACTTTATAATGGTCCAAGACACTTGGGTTTGGTGGATGTTTGCAGTGAGGAAGGCCAAGGGGAGCCCCAGAACTTTTGCTGTAAGCTCATTGGCTCTGGTCAACCTACAGGCGGGCGGAAGAGGCACTCACTGTTCGGGACGGCCCGAGAGATGGCCTTAGAGCTATGCAATGTTAATCTGTTAGGTAAATGAATCCCCATGGCATAAAGAGTGTGGCAGCTGAGCTTGCCCAGTTGGTGAAACCCATGCAATTCCTGTTCCTTTCTCTACGGGGAAGAGAATAGGTGATTATATTTGTGATGCCAGCTGGGGATTGGTTGAAAAACCACTAAGCTCCTGACACCACTCTTTAGTGAGCTAATGACCCTGACCTCAGCCCCTGTAGAGGGCATCACATGAGGGCACAGGGTGGCCCTAGGGTCAGAGACAGGTATTGGGCAGAGGTCAGGTCCAGGGAGGGGGCACAGAGTCCAGCTCCTGGAGCACAGGCCTAGGGAAGCCCTAGATCTGACATTGCTTCGGCCAATGGGAGAGGTGGCAAAAGAGAAGGCAGGAGTGCCAGGGTCAGAGGTCGGCATTTCCAGGACTCCCCTGTGCCCACTCTGCAAGCCTGCCTGCCAGTGACCCTTAAGAAGATGCGTTCTTAGCCCATGGTGCATGGCATTTCTATTCTTCCTTCCCCACAACCCAGGCACCATTGACTCAGACCCTTGACCCCCAAGGCTGCATTCTGTGTCCTCCCCTGTCTTGTGCGTGCCCCACAGCATCTGACATCTCTTCCACTGTAGCCTTGTGACTGACTGCACTGTCGCCCCTGTTTGTCAGCGGCGAGCTTTGTGTAGGCAGTAACAGTGCCAGCTTCGCTCACGTGGGGTCCCCAGCATGCAGCATAGTGCCTGCTGAGTGGATAAGCGCAGAGAAGCTCTGAGTGGGATGTGGGCTGTGAGGAGGAACCCAGGGCCGGGCCTGAGGCTGTCTCTTTCTTCTCCTTAGAAAACTATCCAGATGGACACTGTCTTTGATGGAGAAGCTGTGGACCCAGGTAATCCAGCAGCAAGGCTACCCAGAGGAGTGCTTGTCCCTCCCATGTTTGATTTCCGGTTCATAACTCAGTTTGTCCATCCCTCTGGCCACATTGCACACAGTACAGAGCTGACCCTGAGAGGCAGCTGGCAGCTGGCACTGGTCCGGGGCAGGTTTCCACCTAAAGGTTTGCACTCAAGGACACACCTCTTTCTTGTCTCCCTGCCCAATTCACCAACCAATTAGGAAATTCCCGAATTCAAGATGCCACATATTTTCCCCCTGCTCCTTGGAACTCCCTCTCTTACCCCATCCTTCCTGAATGCTTCTAGTACCATCCTCTTGGTAGTAGAAGAAATGGCAAGTTTGGCTTCTTTTTTTTCCTAGATTGGCGCCAACAACTCACTCTTGGTTGGCAAGATGAACCTAAGTAAATCTGGCCTCCAGCGCTCTCCTCACCCCCCGAAATCAGCTCTGAATTTAGCTCCTTTACACACATCCCTCTGCTTACAAAGGCTCAATTATAGACATGAATAAAGGGAAGGAAACCAAATTCAGGAGGCAAGTGTGCTGGCTCCCTGCCACGCGCCTCGGCGAATGCTTGCGTCCTCCTCCAAAGGGGGATGGCTCCTCTCCAGGGAGAAGCTGCCGCCGCGCCATGAAACTTCCCTCTGTTATTAGGCACTTGTTACCATAATGCGCCCACATTAGCAGAAGTGCTGGTGAGAGCCAGGCCGAGAGCTTGTGTGGAGAGGGGCAGCGGCTGGGCCTGCCTAAAACCACGGTCCACAGCAAGCTGGGAGGACTTTGGCAGTTTTTGTTTGTTTGAGAAAATTTAAAAAAAAGAAAAAGAAAAAGAAAAGGGGAGAAATGAGCCAACTGAGCAAACACGTCAATTAGTGTCTGTTGGCTCTGATACAGTAAAAGCAGTTCTCTTACATCATCTCTAGTAGGGCCAGATTTGTATGTCTGTCTACAAATCTCTGCTCCTCTAACATAAATAAAAAGCAAAGCCTTTTCCTCCTCACTCAGTGAATTCCTTTTTAGAGCAGGGATTCAGGGGTCTTTCAAAACAAACAAAATAAACCAGAATGTCATGGGCAACCCCGTTAGAAGTCGATCCTGGTTTATCTGACACTCGCAGGGAGCTCCAGAGGGACAGGGCCCCTCGTTGGCAAGGGAGATGGCTTTGAGACTGTCCCCTACCTTCCTGCCCTCAGAGGGGTGGCACTGGCCTTGAGGCCTGTGGGAAGGGCAGGCTGGTGACAAGCATGTGCCACTGAGAACCTGCCTCCTAGCCTGATCCGCGGCCTCTGTCAGAAAAGAGCTGGGGAGAGGTGGGGTGAGACACAATTGTTTGAATTCCTGAGTTTATATGATTGTTGTGCGCCACCCCCCACGCAGTGACTGGAGCAATATATGAATTCAACTCAGAAACAGGAGCCAGAAGGTGGAAAGATCCATCAGCCCGGAAGCCAGTGAGGAGAGAGCCCAGTGCCCTGGCTACTGTGCCTGCCCCACGCAGAGTTGCTGCTGGTGAAGGGTTGGGGCTGCCCGGCAGCACCACCCAGGAAGGAGATGGGCTGAGCAGCAAAGAGCATGCCCAGGGTGCAGGCCTGGGTGCCAGAAGCAAGGATGGCAAGCCGTGCACTCCGAAGATCAGAAACCCAGCCCTGGAGAACAGGGCACCCCCCAAAGCACATGCAGGAAAGTGAACGATGTGTGGTGCCAGGCCCTGCTCCACGGGCAGGGCTGGTCTGTAGGGGCTGCCTCCCCTAAATCTCACAGGGGCAGAAGTGTGGGCTGAAGACATGTGTACAGCTGGGGCAAATGCAATGTTTCAGAAAACAAATTTTAAAACGGGAACTGTGTCTCGAGGCTCCGGACTACCCGTGCTTCTGATCCACCAGGACTGCCAAGTTCTGGATATAGAATTCCTGTTTCTTCTTTGCATTGGCCACTAGGAAGCTCTCTTCAGCCCACCCAGGGAAGCACACAGGACCTCCTGATCTTTGTACCTGGTTTCATCTGGGCTTCTGTCCTTATCTGAACACCCCCAGCTTCACTTACAAATACCCTTGCAAGTCTTTCCCGAAAGCAGAGCATGAAAGAATGGAAGAGTGCTGATGGGGTGCTCATCTGGGAGAAAGAAGGCCCCCAGACACCCTCCTTTATTCTTTTTCTGTTGAGGTGCAGCATATGGACTAAAATGAGCAGAGCTAAGCTATCTAACCAGACCCTATGTAGATGTCTCTCTGAGGTAAGCACTATTCTGATCTTTGTCCTCATAGATTGGTTTTGTCATTTTTAAGAGTTCCATAAATGTAACCACTCCATGTACACTTCTGTGTCTGGCTTCCTTTTGTGTCTGTGAGATCTTTTCCTGTGGCACTGAATAGCAGTGGTCCAGTTTTCTTCACCGCTGTGTCTGGTGCTGTTGGAAAATTATCCTGCAATTTATTTATCTATTCACTTGGGCGCTATTTCAATCTTTTTTACTGCCGTTAATTATGGTACTACAAACTTTGTCGTACTTGTACTTTTAACATAAATATTCATTGCTTCTGAACATTTACCTGGGGGAGGGATTGCTGAGGCAATTGCTGGATACCTCCAAGGAATCCCAAGGTTTGGCTCCAGTTTGCACTTTAACAGCATAAGACTGAGAGTTCTGTGTCCTCTGATCTTTGCCAACAAGTAAGATTCTCAGTTCTTTCACTTCAGCCATCCTGGTTTAAAATATTCCTGAAGTGAAATCTATTTTTCTCAAAGCTGAAACAATAGCAGCCTTACAACTAGCTGCCCTTCTGCCCACTCAGCCACCGGAGGGCCCCAGGACTCCGGGTGGAGACGCACTGGAAGGCACTGTCTGACCTTACACCTCAGACTTCCAAGGCCTGAAACTGAGACTGAATGGTGTCCTCATGGAACAGGAAATGGCACTTTGTAATGTGTGTCTCAGCAGAAAGAGAGCAAGCTCACCGCACCTCCCTGTCCCGCTCCCCACGTGCCGGGGCCCTGTCCAAGGACTACCAGAAAGATCAGGTGAGAATCTCTGGAGCAGCACCCGCTTACTGGCTGTGGAGGCGAGTGAGACAGCCCGGCCCATAGCACAGGCAGGACCTGCCCTGCCAACAGACACCTGGGACAGGACACCTGCTTGTCTACCGTGTGCCTTCCCAGGGAAGAGAGACATTTGTGAGATGGCCTGTCTTGGCCTCTGTTGGGCATGACAGTTTTTGTTTCGTTTTGTTTGAGACAGGTTCTTGCTATGTAGTTCAGGCTGGCTTGAACTCACTATGTAGCCCAGGCTGGTCTCAGATTCTCAGCTATCCTCCTGCCTCAGCCTCCCAGATGCTGAGATTATAGGCAGGCACCACCAATGCCCAGCAGAAGCTCCCCCGCTCCTTTTAGTGTTGGGGACCAAGCTCAGGTCAGCCTAGCCTACGACAGGCAAGTGCTCTTCTGAGGCCCTACACCCTCCTCCCCTCACGGCTTATTAACAGGGGGACTTGCCTAGGAATTCCCTTGAATGGGCTGAAATTATGCAAAAGAAGGCTGAGCCCAGCGTTCATGGAGGTTCCAGTGGGTGCAGCAGCTGATGACCCATTTGAGGCTCAGCAAGCCTGTGGGGCTCTGATGGCACGCCTTCCTTGGGTGCTCAGCTTTGAGAGGAGCAGCAGGCTCAGGAAGGCCGGAGGGTGTGAGTCGCGGCTTGCAGGCCCACTGAGGATGGCTCGAAGGAGCAGCCACCCTTCCTTCCCAGCAGGGCTCCTAGAGGGACTTCCGGAAGGTTGGGCTCATGCACAGAGCTCAGGGTCCTCTGGTGACGGTGGGAAGAGCTGCTTGTCTTCCTGGCCCTGGTGAGCCCCAAGGAACCCAAGAAATGGGTTCATTTGGAGAGTGGCAGCTGGAGGCTTGAGGAGAGAACTTTGCCCAGCCCAGCCCTTTGCATTTGCACGGCTGGCTGTATGACAAAGAGGAATCCCGGATCCGAGGTCCAGGCTGAGCCCGCTTGGTTCCTAACATTTACCCAGACTGCAAAGGAAACAGACTTATCTGAATGAAATAAGTCAGCAGCCAGTGCGACCCTGGGTTTTCTCCCATTTCTCCAGCAAGGCCCCAAACATGGATGAATTGATTGTAGCCCGTGTTTACCTTTCCCACTCGGATTTATTATCAGATTGGGGTGGACGCCTGCTGTGCGGCTGGAGGATGGGAAATGCGCGGTCAGGTCTGAGTTCCAGTGTCCCGTGTCCTGGAGAAAGCAGAGCCAGCATCTCCTGGGGCTGCGAAACCCAAGCTCAGGGAGTTCACCAACAGAAAGTGCCGATGCTGCTTCTGCTCCTGAGAGCCCTCTCCCACCTCTGGGGCTGCACTGTTTGTCTTTTTACTTGGTGTGATTTGTGATGGTCGAGAAAATGAAGCAACAAAATGAGTAAACATTGAGGACGATCACGCTGCAAAGTGGCAGGTCTCGTTTCAAGCGCAGCCTGTGTGGCCCAGCCTCCCATTCCTTCGGCAGACACTGGCAGTGACTGCCGGTGCCCGGGACCACGGCAGCTGAAGCCCAGCACGTAGCATCTGCCATCCAGCCGCAGGACCACATGGACCTGGTGGGGAGCTTCCCACAGGAGTCTGTTTCCACACCCATCGCTTTCTTGGTTCCTTGAGTTTCCATCTGAAAGATAAATTAACCCATGCATGGAGTCTCAAAGCCATTTAAATACTTAAAATAGAAAGCTAACAGGGGCCTCTCTGGGAAGGTGGTTGAGATGCCCAGGCAAGTGGCAGCCTCTGGTGATGAGGCCACCATCCTGGGACCTCATTTCCAGACAACAGCCCCAAACCAGGCGTCTTCTGTGTGGAAGGTGGAAGGGTCTGTAGTCAAGCAGACGTTTAGTTTGAATCTCAGGGAAAAGGTCAAATGTGGGGTGAGGCAGACTCAGACCACTGAGACCCTCCTCACCTGGGGATAAGACACCGCTCCTGCCCTGTGAGCTGAGGAGGCAACTGGCTTATTCCAGAGACAACCAAGAGGCAGGCACAGTTCATGCGCCTGTAATCCCCAGCTACTCTGGAGGCCGAGGCAGGAAGATCATGAGTTTGAGGCTGGCCCAGAGAACTTCGCAAGACTCTAGCAAGGCCAGGGATTTAGCTCAGTGGTTCTGCTACCTGCCTCGCAAGTGCAAGGTCCCAAGTTCGATCCCTAGTATAAAAACAAAAACAAAAACACTCTGGCAGAAGGAAAGAAGGAAAGATAGAAAGAAGAAAGAAAGAGAGAGAGAGAAAGGAAAGCCAGCTAGCCAGCCACTACCCAGGCACTTTTCAAGAACTGAAAGAGTACTGGGAGAAGTCAGTGAGGGCCAGCCCAGCCTCTGAAAGTATAATGAAGGCCCGGAGCCTGAATGGGTTTTAAAGACGGGGTTGAAACTGAAGTGGGACAGTTGTTTTGAGCAAAGGCTGACACTGGGCTTCAGTCCATTTCCAGAGCTAATCCTTGTCTGGAGTGATTCGGAGTGGCCTCCTAGGTGTGTAGTAAGCACTCTCACCCATTTGTAGAACTGGATCGAATCAAGCAGACTTGTAGTTGGTTTTCTACCCAGGGATAGGAGTCACGACTTCTCCATCTAGCTCTATATCAGTATGATCGTCACCAACAAATAGTTACTGGGGGCTTACTAGGTACCCAGTGCTATTCTAGGCCCTTTGAATCCTATAGTAATAGCAGGGTCTGTGCATGTGGGGTGTCAGGGCTGGTGATCTGCAGTGTGTGTGTAATGAGGAATTTGCACATGACCCACGGAGCTACGGCCACTGTCAGGACCTTGGCTTTTACTTTGAGCCTGATGGGATTCACTGTGGGCTTTGAACAGAGCTTCTGTCTCTCTGGTTGCTAATGTGAGACTAGACTTCCTGTGGGAGGGGGGACAAGGATGGAAAGAAAGAGACCGAGGAAGTAGCTGTTGGATAAGCAGATAGGAGACAGAGGTGGCTTGGGCCGAGAAACAAGGGTCGGGGATAGTGGAAATCTGCAGCCCCCTTTCAGAAATAGAGTCTCAGATAGGGATGAGGTTCTGCATTCACTTGGGCCCGACTCTTGCCTCGGCCTCTCAGTGCTGGGATTACAGGTGTGCACTGCCATGCCTGGCTCCTCCCTGTAAGTCTGGAGACTGAGGCACGGCAGGCGGAAGGAGCTTGGGCTACTTCCTGTGTGCTGCCTACCAGGTGAGGCTGTCCTGGGGCGCGGATGGAGCATCTTCCTCCCAATTCCGGCCCCAGCATGCACAGGAGGCTTCACACTTCGTGCACAGCCTGCAGCTGCTGCAGCTCCTTCTGAGGGCGCAGCAGAGGGAGGGAAGCTGGTTAATCTGATTTATAGGCCAAGCTCACAAAAGTTCCCTCCACACGGCCATCTCATTTGTTTGTCCACAGTTGGAGCACGCTCCAGCTGGCATGCTAAGGATCTTCTTGTTTAAGTAAGTTTTACTGCGGCTTAATTCACATGTTGTAGACTCAGTAGGTTTTAGTGTATTCACAAAGTGTTTGGCCAGCCCCACAATATTATTCCCCAACATTTTCATCATCTCCAACTAAACCTCACCTTCCTCAGCAGTCATTCCCCATGCCCAGGTCCTGGCACCTGCTAATCTCCATCCTGTTTCTGTGGATTGACCTGTTCCAGACATTTCAGATAGATATAGTCATGCAGTATTGGCCCTTCTGCATCTCACTTATTCCCTTTAGCATATTGTTTTCACTGCAACTGTATCAGGACTTCATTTCTTTTTCTGGCTGCATAATAGTCCACTGTACAGCTTTCCACAATGGATGGATATTTGGGTTGTTTCCATCCTCTGGCTCTTAGGACTAACCTGATGCTGCCTGAACATTCACTCTCAAGTCCCTGGATGGACGTTGCTCTCACTTCTTCTGGGGATCTACCTAGGTATGGAGTTGCTGGGTCACATGGTAGCCGTAAAGTTACACGAGAAACTGCCCAACTGTTTCTCATTTTCCATCCCCAGCAGCAGTGCATGCGGGTTTCACATGCTTTTCTTACAGACAGTGAGGACCCCAGCCCCGATGTGGGGCGTCTATCCAGCCCTTCCCAGATCCCACACGGCCGAGAAGGCTGGCGTGGTCTGCAGCACTGCTCATCTCCCTGAGATGTCTGCACATGGCTTCCTGGCCGGGCGCTTCACTCACATGACCACCAGTCCTCGCAGTCTCGACTAAGGAGGGTCTGTGTCTTCCATCTGCATTTATAGATAGGAACCGCGAAGGGTGGCGAGATCGCCGAGTCCACGTGGGAACTGTGACCTGTGCTCTGATGGGAAAGGTGCCCGATGACTGCACCCCCAGTGGAGCCTCGGGCAGAACCCTTTGCTGGCCCAGAAGCCCAAGGCTACTCATGGTCGCACAGGTCTGACCTTCACAGGTGCAGTCCGTGTAGCTCCGAGAGCATCCTCTCCTGCCAGTCCCGGGGGTTGGAATAGACACTGGCCTCCGCCGTCCTGCCAAGCCCGGCATACTGACATTATGCTTTTCTTGGTCCTACAACTCCCGCACCTATCTGCTGCTTAACAAAAGCAGTCTCATTTTGGCTGAGAGCACACACAAGAGCTTCACACCCAAGACAAGCAGAAAGAGCCTCTTCGCAGAAGCAGAAGAGGCTGCAGTTACCGGAGTTGGCCGGCAGGGGCACTACCCCTCTGGTGCGTGGTCCTGGCAGTCCCTGGGAAAAGCCTCGCTCTTCTCTTTTCCACCTCTGCCCCAGCTTTCCAGGGTGTGTGTCCCTAAAGCTTGAACAGGCAGCTGCAGGGCGCCCAGCGTCAGCATTCTGGATTCTGGCCACCCCCCAAAACCGCAGCGGCGATGTGGTAGCTGCGATCCAGGGAGCGCCGTGCCAGACCGGCTGGAGAGGGCAGGAGCTGCCAGCTCTGCCCTCGAGTGGCCTCGGAAGGACCGGCCCCAGGACATTCTGCCAAGCAGACGGTGGCTGTGGAGCAGGACAGCTCCCGGCCCGGCTTCTCACCGCTGACTCGAGCAGAGGGTGAGAACCGGCGCCTGGCATCTCGGACCACTGCAGCCTGAGATTTCTTTCCTCGGCAGGCAAGAGTCTTCTTGCTGTGGAGTCATGACAACGAGGGTCCCCAAATCCATGTCTTTGGTTGCGTGTAGGCGCCTGGCATCTCGGACCACGGCAGCCTGAGATTTCTTTCCTCGGCAGGCAGAGTCTTCTTGCTGTGGAGTCATGACAACGAGGGTCCCCAAATCCATGTCTTTGGTTGCGTGTGTCGTGGTGCCCGTGTAAAGGTCCCCGAAGTAATAAGCAAAATCGCTTTGCATCTGCAGGACGCCTGCCCTGCACGGGGTCACCAGGCCCTTTGGGTTTGTACCTGTGTTTCATGCGCGTGTCTGCAGGTACCATGGAGTTTACACACGGAGAACGGAGGCAGAGAGGGCAAGCGACCTGCCAAGGCGCTCACCGCTGCTGCGCAGGGAGGAGGGCTGCATCTGAAAGCAGGTCAGCCTGCAAGGCCCTGGGACCCAGAGTCCCTAGCGAAAGCTTAGCTTTCATCTTGGGGCTGCTTTGGAAGAAGGGGCCCTGTCAGGGAAGAGTCGCTGAGGAAGCAGGAATTTGCAGGCTAGTTGATTTGGGAGCTGGTGTGGGTGGCTTAGAATCCATAGGGGCCGAGGGGGGCTTTGGCTCCAAGCGTTCGTGGGTGTCACTGGCACCAGAAGAGAAAGAGCAAGGGGAGCAGAAGAGGAAGAAAGGGGACAGAGGCAGGACTCCCACCCAGGAGCTCCCTGCCTGGGGCTGGCAGCAGCAAGAGCAGCTTTCATTCTCTTGAGCAGGGCCGACAAAGGGCAGCTGAATCACAGGGTTTCTCAAGAAATAAAAATTCCTAGCACACTCCTGGGGCTTCAGGGAAAAAACTGACAGCGTGTTGATTGAAAACAGACCGAGCTGCTGCGCGCTGGCGGCGGGAGGCCTCGCTCTCCCTGGCTCACAGCGACACCTACTGGTCTGCCGGGGCACTGCCGCCTCAGGACCACCTGAAGCCGGGTCCAGAAGATTTGAGGTTCCACAGCCCAGCCGGAGGCGTGGGGGGGGGCACACTTTGGGCTTTCTTGGGCTGCAATGCAATGCAATGCAATGAAAAGAAGCTCATTAAGACAATTTATACGTCTGCTTAGGAACCATAAACACCTGTCGTCCCGGGCACACACAGGTGTGGCAGGTTGAAATACTATTACTGGTGATTGCCGTGCTTTGGCTGCCAAGTTGCACAAGCACGTGTGATGTCTGATACACGCATTTGTATGTGGTGGGTACAGCTGGCCGAATTAGCGCTGTACTTTGAAAATCCCAGTGTTACAGCCAAGCAATCAAGATTTAAAATGCATCTATTGTTTAAAATCACGCAATATGTTAAAAGTTCATGATTTGTGGGGCTGCAGGTGGCAGGCAAGCTCCGCATGGGACACCCCCTTCTTTTCTTTCAGTCACAGCCCGTGTTCTGCAGACACCCACCCATTCCTGGAGGGGTGTCGCCCCCCAGGGGTGGGGCCAGGGCCCTTGGTGGAGAATGAACAGACAGCCAGTTGTGTAGGTCCAACTGGGCACCATCCAGACTTTCTGAAGTGGTCAATGTTTCCCCTTCCCTATTCTCATTTATGAAATGTAACTGCGTGTATCTAAGGTGCTGCCTTAGATGACTTATACACAAATGTGTTGTTCAGGGACAGACAGTTCTTGTTGGATTATGTGTTCAGAAAATACAATAACTAATCTCTATTGGTTCAGAGAGCTTGGTTTCCACAGTGACCCTGATCAGGAAGTCTGTTTGAGATGAACACTATACATTCCTTTTAGGGTGACAGAGTGCTGACATTTTTGTTCCCTTCCTTGCCGCCCCTCACTCCATTTAAGCTCTGGCTTATTTAATTATCTGAAGGCTCCCTGGGACACAGTGTACCGAAGGGTAGCACAGTGCCTGGGACAGAGGTGACCCTCAAAAATTGAGGGGCTTGATTGAGCCGTAGACAGCCACAGAAGGAAAGCCAGAGAATTCACTTATCCGGGAAGAGCTGCTACAGGAATCTGGACCCTGAAGGAAATTTATCAGAGTAGAGCAACCCTCACCGGCAGCCCCCACCCAACAACACAACATCTTGTTAATGGCGTGGTCAGGGCTGGTTTGTGATGAGAGCCATCCAGTGCGGCATTTGTAGCATTCTCTGATAAGCCTATTAAATACCTGCTGGTTGGTGCTCCTGGGAGGGCTCCTGTGGCCATGCTTTGTAGACCTCCTCAGGAGCCTTGTTCAGGGCTTTGCTTTTGAGGAATCTATGATCCTTGGTGAGCCAATCTTGCTGGAAAGGAAACTTCTATCCCCAAGCTAAATCTTATCCAAATTATGTGGGCCAAATTGTGTGTGTGTGTGTGTGTGTGTGTGTGTGTGTGTGAACTGGATTCCTTTTGTTGAACAGAGATTCGTGCATTTACTGGGAGGACACATGAGGAAATAAAAATACCTGGCTTTATTGCTTGCTCTCAGAACCCAGAAGAGGCAGAAAAGATGACTGTGTGAGGACTTGTATAGTGGATGTAGGTCTTGTGGGTACAGCCCAGCATCATTTGAATTACCTCCCTAAGTTTGGGAAGTAGGCCATGGCAGTGGTTTGGAGAAGTATTGACCAGTGGTCTGTGTGTTGAAGTCATGGACCCTAGGGTGGCACCATGGGAAGATAGTGGAACCAGTAGAACGTAAGGTCAGTAAAAGGTCTTGAGGTCTTTGGGATGTGCCTTTCAAGGAAATTGTGAAACCCTGACCTCTTCCTCTTTTTCTTTTGCTCCCTGGCCATCAGGTGACCAGGTTGCTGGGTCATGAGCGCCCCATCTTTGCCATTTGGGACCCCTACCAGCAGCCCAAAGCTTGAATCTGCCCAGTCTTTGGCTGGGCTCTCCAGTAGCATGAGCCAAAATAAATCTTTATAAGTTAATTCTCTCAAGTATTTCATTATAGAAAAGTAACCCAGCAATGCTAGGGGGCACCATCTCAGCAGGGTGGAGTCAAAATTCAGTTATATGTATTGGACTCCTTTGCAGCTAGGACACAGGCATGTGACCTAGACCCTGCCAGTGGGTGTGGCATCATGAGCCTTAAATATGGAAGAGTGAAAATCAAGGCACAGCTGTGGCCTGGGATTGCATCTTGGTGATAGGGGTAGAGAATGTGGTGGAGGAACCACAGCTCTGGGCATAGCAGGGACAGAGGCATTCACCTAAGGCAGTGGGATAAAATCTGTGTGGCCAGATGGAGGGGAAGGTGGGTACTGGTTATGGCTGCAGAGCTCCAATTCCTCTTTTGCTCTGTTCCTGCTGGAGATTCTGTGAGCCACTAATAAGCCAAGCTGAAAACAATTCTTTTTCTGTTTAAGTAAACCAGATGGGTTTCGTTGTTTAGAGATAAGAATCCTAATTGACAAATTCATCATGAGAGTATAGTTAGGCCTCAAGGCACTTGGGATCAGAAAGTCATTTAGGAGCTGGGGTTGTAGCTGGTAAAGTGCTTGCCTAGCATACACAAGGCCCAGGGTTCAATCCCCAGCACTGACAGGAAAATCAAATTACACAAAGAGCTCATTTGGCATTCCAGTTGGCTATAAAAGATTAAATTCAGCCCAAGGATCTTTACTTCAGAGAGATTATACTCAACTCTAACCTGAGTGTGTGTGGGGGGAATGAGGCTATTGTTACTACCTGTTCGATATCCCTCCAGTAACAATTATTTTCTATTATTAGCCCCTGTGCTCTAGTGGGGCTGACATCAGGTCCTGGATTTAGAACTAGTACATGGCACAAACCAGGCCAATCAGATTGCGGCTTCTCCTCGGCTCTGGTGATTGGTTCAGTGATGGTCACATGTCCCAAGATGGGCCAGTGAGATCTCTCCCTGGGGTGTGTCCTCTCCAGCTAGGAAGTCACTTTTTTCCTGTTGAGGCTGCTGAGCTGGAAGGAGGTAAGCATATATGCAGCATGAAGCCAACATTGGCCACCTTGTTGAATGTGCAAAGACGCTGCCAACTAAAGAGTAACACCAACTGGACGAAAGCTGATGGTATTGAGCATCCGTATTGAGTCATAACTGACATCAGTTCTATCCTTACATTTTTCTATAATGTGAAACATCACATTCCTTTGTAAATTCATTTGGGTTGGGTTTCTGTTACTAAAACCAGAAGGGTAACCTGACTAATACAATGGCACAGGTCCAAACACTAGGCTTTTGGAAAAGCCTTTTGGACAAGGAGCCAAATTATATCCCTCCTTACCATAGGATGCACTTGCCACTTTCGAGCCCTTCTTTATTGGAGGACAACTGTTCCGGCCCTGCTGTGGTTGGAATACGGTCCATCCGCACTGAGACGCATGGTGAAATTTGCCATTGTGGGCGGCAGCGTGGAGATGGGCCTCCTGGGGACGTGCGGGGCAGAGACCTCGGGACAGATGAGTGCTTTCTCTCTCCTGCAGGTGCCCACTTCCTTCCTTGAGTAGCAGTAGGTAGGAGGTCCTCACCAGAAGCCAACTAGCACCCTATCTTGAACATTCCAGGCCCCGGACCGTGAGTCAAACAAACCCCTTTCCTTCATAGACTACCCAGCCTCAGTAGTCCGTTAGAGCAGCAACAAACAGACAAAGGCAGGCTGCAACTACACTCTGTGCTGTACTCACAGGACGAAGTTTTCACACATCCTGGGATACACGCGGTCACGATGGCTCATGTTTGGCCCTGTGTTCTGCCTCTTCCTCCGGGTACATCTTGGGATCCTCCCCTTCCACCCAAAGTGCTTCTCTCAACATTCTGTCTGACAAACCCTGTTGTAACAATACAGAGCCTCAGTCACAACCAAAGATACGTTTCCCACCTTGAGCGCAATGTGGTGCCCACCTGTGAAGGGAACCTGCCAGCCAGTGTGCAGAGTGGGATCGGGACCGCTGGTCCTGCAGCTCTGGCGTCTATGACTCAGCGCCTGCCTCTTCACTTCCGTCTTCCAGGCGCATCCTTATGATGCTTCTCTGCTACCAGTCGGCTCGCTTTCTCTTTATTTCTAAAGTCAGTTTCCTAAAAGCAAGGAATTGTTACTACCTGTTCGATATGCTGCGGTAACAATTATTTTCTGTTGTTAGCCCCTGTGCTCTAGTGGGGCTGACATCAGGTCCTGGATTTAGGACTAGTACATGGCACAAACCGGGCCAATCAGATTGTGGCTTCTCCTCGGCTCTGGTGATTGGTTCCATCTGGAACAGGGAAGATAATTGGTTGATATAATTGCTGATTCTAACGCTCATTTTGGCAGCATTGCTGAGCTGGAACATGTCAGACCATCTAACTGGTCTCTAGTTAGGCAGACTGGCGAACACATCCCTCCTGTCCACTCACGTGTCCAAGAGGGAGTGTAGGTCACTCGGTAAATTCACAGGGAACTCTGGGGACCTTTCCCTCCTTGGGGGTTAGGACTGGAACAGATTTTGTTAGCCAGGAGTTGTGGACAGGATAGTTCCGGTGATTGATGTGTCTATCAATAATAGAATAATAGGATAAAGTCCCGATGATGGTGGGGCGGGTGAGAATTAGCGTGCAGGCCTGGCTTCACCTTCACCCTGTCCTCCTTCCTGCCTCGCACTTGCTGGCTGTTCCATTCGTATCTTTGGGACCAAGTGGGAAGGAAGAGGGCGCGCTAACACTCTTCCCTTCCCTGTGTAAAATGGGATGGTGGTGACGGCAATAGTCTGCCTGCCGCATACAACAAGATCACAGCGCCTTGAAATGTCTGTGCTATTTCTCAGCCTAGGAGGGGCTTCTCAGGGAAATCGTTGGACTTTTGTCCCCAGAGACCTCCCAGAGCTCCCTGTACTTTGGAGCCATTTCAGGGGAGGGTGACAGAAACTTCAGAGCTCTGCACCGTGGGAGTCTCCTCCAGCTCCATTTCCTTGCCTCTAGCTACCTCAAGTCAAATGTCGCTGGTTCCAGGCACACTGCTGAGGCCGCAGCCGGCCTGGAACATGCTGGCCTGGGCGTGGGCCATTTACCAGGTGGGATTGCGGTGGGCACTGAGGCTGGAAACCACCTGCCACTCTTTGGTGTGGGGTTTCTTTGTAGGGCATCTTGCTGCTTGCTGTCACTGGGCACATTTTTCAGCGCAGGGGATAAGCACAGGGAACGAGCCTCTCCCTGCCCATTCACCCTGTCTCGACTGTCACCTGCTGATCAGGACAGGCCCCTAAACCCAGGCTCCAGGAGATGAGCTGAGCCAGGCTTGCATGAAATCAGTAGAGCTGCCAGATCCCTAAGAACGGTACAATACCTGGGAAGTGGCAGGTCCCAGCTTACCTACTCCTCGTCGTGGTGAGAGCTGGTGCTCACATGCCTTTCAGTTGTTGAAGGGCTCACAGACCTCATCTAATTTAATGCTTGAAATAGTTCCAGAGGCTGGGCAGAGTTTAGGAAGAGAAAACTGCCCAGGGAGCTTTAAATCTGAAAAGAACTTTGAGGTCATCTGCCTCGCCTCCTTGTTATGCAGAAAAGGAAAGGAGCGCCAAAGACCACCAGGGCACCCCACTAATTAGAAGCATCACCAGAACCTTACCTCACATGGGGTCTGCTTGGGTGGGGGTGCTTGCTTGGGGAGACAAAGGTGCAGGAAGCCCAGCCTGTAGGTTTAGGCTCTGTGTGCCCTCATTCCCATCCCCATGTCCTGCGGAGCCTCAGGAACAGTCCTAGGCAGGGCAAAAGGATAAAGCCAGCCTGTGTGACATTGGCTCTCAGTTGCCCCAAGAGCCTTGCAAACCTCAAACTGGGACTCTGAGACTTCAGGCACAGCACTTCAGCCCTGGCACAGTCCAGCATTTCCCGGCTTGTCCCACTGTTCCCAGAATCTGCCACTGTGCTGAAATGTTGCTGGGGTACACCTGGAAAGCCTAATCTCTGGGTCTCATCCATGAGAAAGGCTGGGCACTACCATGTTCCCAGCGCTGGCTTGGTCAGCATGTCGCCTGAGGTCAGGGCTGGTTCATCACCATCCTTAGCCCCACGCCTGGCAGGTACTCATAAAGGAGGGAAGGGACACCTCATGGAAAGGTGGATTGTACAGGGAGGTGGGTGGCACTTATACGTGAAGACCCCCCAAAGGGCAGCTGCCCTGGGCTGTCCTCCAGCATGGCGCCAGACAGGGTCCCCTGGGTGGGAGGGTCTGCCTGGGGTCCTTCTTGGGAGACGTTGCCCACACATGCAGATTTCTCCAGAAACACATCTGCTCAGCTGCACCACAAACAGCATCTTTGTTGACTTATTTAACATCCATTACGCTCATATTCAAGTTAACGTGCAGGGTGGGAAGGAAGGGGGGTTATGGCACCCATGAGGGTTAGAATGGCATTTACAATTCAGGACTGGCTGTGTGCCAGCTGTTTGTCACACCTAACTAAAACAAAATAAATAACAAAATGCTGCACCAAAACTCTGCCTCTGAGGGCAAGGAGGGGAAGCGTGGTGACTCTTCTCTCTCAGGCTCCAGCCAACGTCACGTC
>NW_022900916.1:10373580-10374088 GCF_012274545.1 Fukomys damarensis
TCGATATGCTGCGGTAACAATTATTTTCTGTTGTTAGCCCCTGTGCTCTAGTGGGGCTGACATCAGGTCCTGGATTTAGGACTAGTACATGGCACAAACCGGGCCAATCAGATTGCAGCTTCTCCTCGGCTCTGGTGATTGGTTCCAGTTGGAATAGGAAAGATAATTGGTTGATATAATTGCTGATTCTAACTCTCATTTTGGCAGCATTGCTGAGCTGGAACATGTCAGACCATCTAACTGGTCTCTAGTTAGGCAGACTGGCGAACACATCCCTCCTGTCCACTCACGTGTCCAAGAGGGAGTGTAGGTCACTCGGTAAATTCACAGGGAACTCTGGGGACCTTTCCCTCCTTGGGGGTTAGGACTGGAACAGATTTTGTTAGCCAGGAGTTGTGGACAGGATAGTTCCGGTGATTGATGTGTCTATCAATAATAGAATAATAGGATAAAGTCCCGATGATGGTGGAGCGGGTGAGAATGAGCGTGCAGGCCTGGCTTCACCTTC
>NW_022900916.1:10374515-10385126 GCF_012274545.1 Fukomys damarensis
CTGTTCCCAGAATCTGCCACTGTGCTGAAATGTTGCTGGGGTACACCTGGAAAGCCTAATCTGTGGGTCTCATCCATGAGAAAGGCTGGGCACTACCATGTTCCCAGCACTGGCTTGGTCAGCATGTCGCCTGAGGTCAGGGCTGGTTCATCACCATCCTTAGCCCCACGCCTGGCAGGTACTCATAAAGGAGGGAAGGGACACCTCATGGAAAGGTGGATTGTACAGGGAGGTGGGCGGCACTTATACGTGAAGACCCCCAAAGGGCAGCTGCCCTGGGCTCTCCTCCAGCATGGCGCCAGACAGGGTCCCCTGGGTGGGAGGGTCTGCCTGGGGTCCTTCTTGGGAGACGTTGCCCACACATGCAGATTTCTCCAGAAACACATCTGCTCAGCTGCACCACAAACAGCATCTTTGTTGACTTATTTAACATCCATTACGCTCATATTCAAGTTAACGTGCAGGGTGGGAAGGAAGGGGGGTTATGGCACCCATGAGGGTTAGAATGGCATTTACAATTCAGGACTGGCTGTGTGCCAGCTGTTTGTCACACCTAACTAAAACAAAATAAATAACAAAATGCTGCACCAAAACTCTGCCTCTGAGGGCAAGGAGGGGAAGCGTGGTGACTCTTCTCTCTCAGGCTCCAGCCAACGTCACGTCGGGAGGCCACTGCCTGTCCCATGGCAGGTGCTAGGTAGCCACAGAGTCCCAGCTCACTGGAGTTGGCAGCAGTAGCAGAGACATTTAGCACATGCATAATGTCTTGAGAAACTCGGGGACCCCACACGTGGAGGGCCTCAGCTGACCGAGAGCTGTGGCACAGGAGCACCGGGCTCATGAACCAGGAAACCCGGAGGGGAGCCCCTGGCAGGCTCCCTGGATCACGGCTGTTCTGGAACCACAGCTTCTGGGTCAGGAAACTGCCAGTGACAGCGAGCAGCACCTTCAGTGCCATCAAGCTGAGAGGCACGGGGCCAAGGAAGGGCGAGAGTCTGGAAGGAGCTCCATGGCCAAGGGACAGCGCCCCACAGAGGAGGACTGGATCTGCTCTGTCGAGGGCCCCAGGACTGTCCTGCTCACTGCTCATGCGTCCTTTCAAGAGCCCCCAGCCGAGGCCATCCCGTGTGTGACCCCAGCACCATGGTCCACTATAAGAAGCGCATTTTACATGATAAGCCAGCATATACACATTTTTATGAGACATGACCAACATGTATTATGTGTGACTGAGTCTGAATTCTGTTCTGTTCCATCCTAGCTTATCCTTCCTAGTCTATCTATTCTATCTAAAGTGATGTTCCTGAATTTTCCAGCCTTCTAATAGGTGGCAAATGTCACTTTGAAAAACACTAAAAGTTAAAAAAAAAAAAAAAAAGGAAGAAAGGAAGGAAAGGAGAAAACTGTGAAGAAATTACAATCAAATCTTATTTTAACTACATTCAGAGACACCCCACCCCCCACCCCGTTTAGATCACCAAGGAAAATTCTCCTATGAAGCAGATCTTCTGTTTGCATCAAAGAAAACCTAACCTTCTGCTTTGGGTTTGCAAGCCAAGTCCAGCCCGCTGCCTGTTTTTGTGCAACCTGTGAACTAAGGATGATTTTTAAATGAAAAATTAAAAATCTGGAGACAAAAACTAATTTCGCAACACATGAAAGTCATATGAAATGCAAATTTCTACGCCTATACATATTGGACCCTAGCCTCCCTTGTTCATTTGCATCTTGTCTGTGGCTGCTTTTGGGCCACAACGGCCGGGTGAGCAGAGCTGAGGCACTTGAGACCGTATGGTCTGCAAAACCTAACATTTACTGCCTGGCCCTACATTGAAAAAACTTGTTCCCCACCCCCTGCTTAAAATTCAGTGTTGGGATGGGGTGACACCCAAAGAAATGGTTCTGCTTGGGTAGGGCTGGAAGAGCTGGTGTCTGTGGCTGCTTTTGGGCCACAACGGCCGGGTGAGCAGAGCTGAGGCACTTGAGACCGTATGGTCTGCAAAACCTAACATTTACTGCCTGGCCCTACATTGAAAAAACTTGTTCCCCACCCCCTGCTTAAAATTCAGTGTTGGGATGGGGTGACACCCAAAGAAATGGTTCTGCTTGGGTAGGGCTGGAAGAGCTGGCCTGGGGGCATAGGGCATAGCACTCAAACTGGTGCTGGACTCTGTGTAAGACCCAAATTACAAGCCCATGCTAAATGACAAAGGGCCTAGGAGACATTGCTCTAACCCCCTCCCATTGTAGTCATAGCCCTGACCTTTGATCAAACCCTGGTTTAGGAATGTAAGGCAATCTTATACTGTTTAAAGTGCGGATCCTAATTAACGTGTAAGTTAGTGGTTCTAGACTATGAGATACATAGAGACCCCAAGTTAGTTGTCAAACTGTTTGCTCATCCTGAATGTCTTGGTGACCTTTGAACCATCCTAAAGGTATCTGTTAATCATCAATGTGTGACTGCCGAGTTCGTGACTGCTCACCACCAGCTCAAGTCAGCAGACCTTTGTCCCCTGCCTGCAAACTTAAAATGTTAATCCCCTTTTTACTCCCCCGCCATAAAAAGGACCTCAGCCCCTGAGCTGGCACCTCTCTGAGCCAGCTACTTGGTTCTGAGAGTGCTGTCTGGCCAGAGTAATAAAGGTCTGTTTACCATCTAGCCTTATGTGTTCCCTCCTGGGTGACTCTCTTTCCCCCGTCGAGCTCCCGGATCCTCACTGAGCTATAGGTCCCAGCATCATGGAGGCCCTTTTGGCTGTTCACGGCTTTCGGAAGTAAGGCCCTCGGTCTTGCTTCCGAAGCCATTGTTGGACTATAGGACTCAGCATTATGGTGGAGGCCTTTCAGCTGTTTACGCTCTGTAGCGTGGAAGCGAGACTTCGAGTCTTACACTCTGAGTCTCCGTTTGAGCTTTCCTTCTTTCCTTGTTCTGCTTGGTAACATCTTTCTCTTGTCCTTTTTTATCTTTCTGTGGGCTTCCGTGAGCTCTTGGTCACGATCTTCCAGCAAGTGCATGGCAAAGTAAATTTTTGGAGTATCAGTCAACTTTTTTTTTCCTGGCCTTTTTTTTCTTTCCCCTCCTCTCCTGCAACTCGCTTCATCTCCATGAGGCCGCAGGACTGTGGTGGCTGTGTTTCAGAGGAGCAAGAGGGTGGGGAGCAAGGAGTCTTTTCGGCTTTAACTTTAGGGACTCGGGGGCTGAGGACTTAGCTGAAACTGTCTCAGAGGAACCTTGAAGTGGAGAACAAGGCTTCCCCGACCAGGGTCTCTGGGCTGAAGAAGGCAGGAAACAGAAGGCTGCTGCGTGCATGGGAATCCATGGGTGATGGGAGGCACAGCCCCGGAAGCCGGATGTTGGGATGCAGCAGAAATGACTGCACCCACCAGAGGAGTGTGTGCCCTGGGGTCCCCTGCACTCGAGTATGTGACCCCACCCCTCTACACAGGAGCCCCAGCTGCTGTGCGGGCAGGAGGCCATGTCTGATGCCCCCCTTCCCTTTTGCTCCATTTGTGCTGTGCCAGCTGGGACCCTGTGGGGGAGGACAGAGTCCCAGCTCCTTCGGGAAGCAGGAGGAGGGTGGAGGGCTGGAGGGAGGTTTGTTCTGACTCGAGGTTGAGCCGTTTGAGCAGTTTTCCGCAGCCTCCTTTGCAGAGGTACAGTGGCTGCTTCCTTTCTTCCGTGCCAGGGCTTAACAGCCTGACCTGCATTTCACAGAAGTCAGCATGACCAGCTCAGCTCAATTACAGTAGATTGCTTGATCTCATTTATTTTCTCCCACATACTTGAAGTTAGGAAGCTTCAATTTGCAATGGAAATTTATGTAAATTGTATGCAAATTAGGTCATTCCCAGATTAACTGGAAGAAAAAAATCTGGTCTTTTTAGCAGGCGCCATCTGTTCCCTCCTCATTCTTTCCCTATCTGAGCCCCACCCTCTTCTTCCCCAAGCAACTTGGAAACTTGTTTTCCTTGGGCTGAGATAAGAGATCTTTCAAGGGAGGGCAACTGTTTCTCAGGGCGGCTGTTCCCCTGTCTGTAAAGAGGAGCTGGAGAGAGTCTGGGGAAAGGATGGGGTTCACTTGGGTTCAAGGTTCAGAGCCGCTGCACCCACACCCTCCGGAGCAGGCGTTCCTCTCACATCCTTCCTTGGCCCAGCTTCCCCGATCCTTTCCCTCCTTCTCCTGGCCTGGGGCCTGCTAATGGCACCCAGCTGCCCTTCTGCTCTCTCCAGTGGCAGCCAGAATAGGAAGTGGAAAGGTTTTGAGGTAGTGCCGTACCCCCAACGTTCTGGGTACCCTGGAGTCTGCCTGTGTATGTGTGTGTGTGTGTGTGTGTGTGTGTGTTGCTTGGCAGGGTCAGTGGCCTGGAGAGCACTTTGTCACACTTGCTCTTGGGGCCGAGCCTGGTAATTCTGCAGCCAGAGGAGGCTTCCACTGCTCACCCTCCTGTGCTGGAAGTGGGCCCCTCCTCCAGTGTCACTTTCACCTTTAAGGGAAATCGTTATTCTTCATCCTGCAACAAAGCAGAGCCACAGCTGATGCAAGGCTATAAATTGAGTGATAAAAGCTACTGGGATTTTGAGGTTGTTATCGCAGCACAGCTTAACGAAAACTGACTAATAGACCCTCTATAATCTTCACCAACCTCTTCCCAAAGCTGCTTCAAAAGAAGAGAAAACTTTAATATGCTCCTGTAAATTTTCTTAATCTGAGGTCAAATGAAAATAGAAACATCTTCATAAAAACGTACTTTTCTCTTGATTCATTACATGACTGTACGACAGCACTTGCATACCTGGCTTCAAAAGCAGACCTCCAGGCAGAGGGAGCAGTCAATGTAAAAGTCCTGTGGCAGAGAGCCCAGGGTGGCTGGTACAGAGTAAGCAATTGAAGTCAAAAGTGAGGTGATGGGCAGGGGCAGCCTTAACATGGGCCCCCAGGGAGGTGCACTTTCAGGTCGGAAATACAAGGTGGCACTGCGACACCTGACACACTTCACATCTGTTGTTTTCCCTTTGTTTGTGTATTTGTTTCTTTGCAGTCCTGGATATTAATCTCAAGGCCTTTGCACTAAGCTACGTCCCTATCCCTTTTTCATTATAAGACAGGTCTCACTAGGGCCGGGGATTAAGCTCCATGGTGCCACTGCCTGCCTTGCAAGTACAAGGTCCTGAGTTCGATCCCCAGTATCAGAAAGACAGGTCTCACTAAATTGCTCAGGCTAGACTTGCACTTGTGATCCTCCTGCCTTAGGCTCCCTTAGTGTATGACCACCAGGGATCTTAACCAAATGTTCCGAAGAACTATGGATCAGCGACAGCAAGACACTGCCCCAGAGGAACTGAAGGAGCTGGGTCCAAGAATGGTGACAAACAGACCTGTATTAGTCTGGCCAGATGGCCCCTCCAAGCAACAACTTGGAGAGCGCCCCAAGCCCAGAGTACCAGGGGGTTTTATACATTTCTAGATGGGCGGAAGCAAGCAAAATTACAGAAGCGAAATGCCGCAGTTAGAAGAAAGGAACAGGACATATAGTTTGCACAGGTTGAGGCTGACATTTGTGACAAAGTACAGAGCTGCGGTTAATCTCTATAGGAATGTCATTTCCGTGACAATGTGTAGGGCTATGGTTAATCTTTATGGGAATCATCTATCTCTTCTACCTGGAATGTTCACACTTGGTGTTTGTTCCTGACCGTCTTCCTGAATGTGTGCAGTCCTTTTGATGACTCTGGGCCTTTCCTGCTTTCTCAAGAGGGTGAGCTTAGCCTTTAGCTAAGATGGCGTCCACCCTGTCACTTCACGCCTGACAACAGTGATGGGATTACGGGCTTGTGTCACCATGCCCAGCGCTGTCACTGCCGACACACTTTCTCACCCTCCAGAATGGCTCTGCCGGGGAACTGAAGTCCAGCAGGCTCCCAGCAAATCATAAACCGTGGATTCTTAGAACCGCAAGGACTTCGGCGGCCCCTTGATCCGAGAAGTGGCTGGGCGAGTGCATGTTATCTGTGCACCCTGGAATCCCCTGGATTGCAAAATACACCTTTCAAGGGAACTTCTAGAGCCTGCCCTCCAAGAGTACAACCCAGAAAGGGAAAGAAGCGCCTCCAAGAGGTCCTCCCAGCAAGGGCGGACTCGCCAAGTCCTTTCTCAGCTGCGGGCGGCCTGGGCCACATTCACATTATTACCAGCTTGCTCTGGGAGCCCTGTGCCCTCTCTGTCACAGGGCCCAGAGAATGCTCTGACTGCATGAGCCCGAGGACACTGGGGTTGCATTTATTGTGGTTACTAAATCCAGTTATTTGACCACTGCTTAGTTTCTCACCCATTGGATGCTCTACATAAGTCAAATATATAATTAGTCCACTAGAAGCCCAGTATATATTAGACTTAATACCAGTCGAATATAACGGACAAGAAGGAGGGTTGTCCATTGAATATTTTGAGCTAAACCAGAAACTTTTATTGATTGTACTGGGCATTGAACTTAGGGAATTCCCATGGAGCTACATCCTCAGCCCTTTTTTGAGACAGGGCCTTGCTAAGTTGTTTGGGCTGGGCTCAAACTTGTAATCCTCCAGCCTCAGCCTCCCAGAGAGCTGGGATAACAGGCTGTATCACCGTGCCTGCTTAAAATAGGAAACTTTATACTCAAAATGGTATAAAGGACAATGAGAAATTAGATTCATTCATAGGAAAATGGATACATATCGAGGATATACTCCTAAGTGAAATAAATAAGTCACACATGTATAAATACCGAATAGATTCTCTGGTGTGAATAAGCTATAATAGTACAGAAGATCCTAATGAGACAACTGACATTGTGAAATGGGAAGAAAAGGGCTAAAGGTGTAGGGAAAGTGGGAAGGGTAGGGGAAAGGTAATAAGAGGAAAGAAAAAAATAGGAGAAAATGAAAAAAATGGAAAAAAGTGTTTGTACATGGGAAGGGAGGAGGGGGTGAAGGGAGGGCAGAGACAAGGGGAAAAAATGAGAACCAAGACCTGTCATGTAAAGGTCCAAGATCCCAATGATGAATGTAACCATACTGTATACCTAGAATGTACCAACAAACTCAGTGAGGGAAAAAAACTGGTGTAAAGGAGCCATGGCTTGCAGAGAGAGGCAAAGGGAGAACTCGGTGTGGAGAAGTCTGGTCACCTAGAGGTGAGCAGGAAGTGGAGTCAGGCAGCCACAGAGCCTCAGGCAGAAGTTAGAAGCTGGTGTTGCTCATGTGCAACTGCGCTGGCTCCACAGTTCAAGGGTGATGCAAATTTATACCTCAGCATCCTCTAAAGAAAAAAAGCCGAAGAAGAGTCATCTTGCTCTGGGTTCTTAAAATACCCATCAAAGACAACATGTGCCAGCCACTTCTCCCCTCCCTGCTTCTCTGGCCACTGGAATCCCTTTGTTCGCCCTGGTTCCTGGGCTCCAGAAGCCAAGTGGTGGCCTCAGGTGGTTGGACCTGCAGGTGGGCAGGTCCCCTGGGAGCCTTGGAAACCAAGGCAGGAAGTGGAGGCTGGGGTGTGTGTTCCTTTAAAGGCCTCCCCCAGCTTTTCCTCAGTTCACTGCCCACAGATGTCCTCCAAAAGCAGCTGTCAGGCCAGAGCCTGTGTATATTTATTAGGACTAGAACAGGAAAATCAGGCCCAGGCGGGTGTCTGGGAGTCTGCCTGGGAGCCCGCCAGGCTGTGAGCTTCAAGCTGCAGGGTTTGCTCTGCAGAACCTTGTGTGCCCGCCCTGCCCCAGGGGAGGCTGCGGGCCTGGCAGCTGCCAGAAGCTGGCTCTGTTGCCATTCTGGGTGCTGACTTCCATTGGAGCCCAGGCCCCACTGTGGCGCCATTGTCCTCAGAGGCCTGCAGCCCTACCCTGGGAGCACACAGGCTAACACGGTGTCACAAAGCCCCGCTTTGTGGCCCTGGCAACAGGACTTGTCCTGAGCTGGCAGACGGTCCCTGGCAGCTCCAGGCATGTGGCGAGCAGACAGTATTCAGATGGATGCAGACTCCTGGGCCCTGAAGTCTCTGCAGGATGTGCGGCTTCTTCCTGCCACGGTCACCACGGCCTCGGGCTCCTGAGTGCTGACCAGGAGTGGCAGGAGGGAGGCAAGGGACAGTAGGTCGTGCCCCGGCATGGCTGCCTGGAGCCAGAGGCTGCAGCGTGGTGGAGCAGATTTATAGGAGCGACACCCTGAAGGCATTGCAGAGCCTGGTACATGGCAGGTCCTCCTGGCATCAGGGGACAGCCTGGCATGCTTGGAGCCTGCCCACCCCTGCCCGGGGCACAGGTCCCCAAACACAAGCAGCAGCGCCTTGAGGTGGGACATTCAGCCAGAAGAAAGCGGAACCAAAACCTCTTTGATCTTGGGGTATAGGATTTCTTAAACAAGAAACATGAAAACCAGGAGTCATGCAAGATTCCTAATTTCAACTCTGTTAAAGTTAAGAATCTTTGCTCCTTGCAGGTAATTTAAAGACTCTTAAAAAGATAAGCTTCAAACTAGGGGAAGGGGAGGCATATGTAACACAGCTGCTGGTTTAGAATCATGAATATTTGGGGCCCTGCATCCCTGGTGGGTTAGAGTGGGAGACACACAAGTGGAAAAATGGGCCCAGAATATGAGCACACATTTTACAGAAGGGAAAGCACGGAGGGGCAGGCAGCCTAGGAGGATGCTCGTTTTGTCAGCACCAGGAAAATGCAAACAAGGGCCCAGATGAAACACATGTCCTGCCCTCCCTGGGCCTGGGATCCCTTCTGGCCATGGGCCTCTATCTGGGAGTCTGGCAGGGGGCTTTTCCTCCCCCAGATCTCTTCCCAGCCAGATCCTGAGTCTGAGCCCCACCCTCTCCCTTCCTATCCCCACCAAGGTTGGGGTAACAGCTCCTCGGCCTTCCTCTGCTGTCCTCGTCCAACTGGGCCTGGGAGGACTATGTTTCCAAGTTTCCAAGCAGAGAATTCGTCCACTTGCCTCCCTAGCCCAAGTTCTCCGAGGCCTTGGGCAGACCATTTATGATCTGAGGGCTGAGAATTAGCACCTTCTTCAGCAGGTTCAGGCAAGAAAGGGGCTCTCTCTTCTCATTGGACTGAGGTAGGAGCCGAGGCAGGAGCCAAGTCTCGCAAACAGGAACCAGCCCCCCAGAGGCACCTGGCACTCGCAGCTGCCCCTTCTGCTCATGCTGGCACTTTCTCTCCAGAACCTACCAGGTTCAGAAACCTCCTGACGGGCAGCAGAAAGCACGTCCAGCAAGCAGCGGACCCAGGCTGGGCCTAGGAACACGTGAACCTCTGCCTGGGCGGTGCCCAACCCAGACCAAAAGCCAAGGCTAAGTGGCTAAATGCGTGGCTCCGGGGCCTGCAGCTGAATGAGGGCCACCTGGGCGGGCCGGAATCGTTGCTGCTCTCCCAGGTCCAAGGTGCAAGGGTCCCTTCCCTCTTTCATGTCCCATTCTGTCTGGATCCACGCTGGTCTAGGCACAAAAGTCTCCACTGTTTCTTCATGAATTTTATACAGATGGCAGGCAGGCTGATTCTCCTGCAGCCCTTCTCAACTGTCTATTGAAGAAGATTTTTGCTTCTTCCTTTGCTTTTCCTCTCTCTCCCTCTCTGTTTCTTCACCTTACAGATGCAGCTCTCATGTACCAGATAGTCCTACAGGAACTAAGTACGCATCAGTGAACAAAACAGTCTCAAATCTGCCTTCCTGGGGATTGTGTACCAACTGTGGAGACAGGAAATAAACAATAAAAAGTGAAGCTTTAGCCGGGTGTGGTGGCACATGCCTGTAATCCCAGCACTCTGGGAAGCTGAGGTAGGAAGATTGTAAGTTCCAGTCCCGACGAGGCAATTTAGCAAGACCCTGTCTAAAAATTTTTAAAATGAGGAGAAGGCTTGGGGTTTTACCTCAGTGTGAAGGCCCTGGCTTCAACCTCCAGTGCTGAAAAAACAAATTAATGCCTGTGACATGTTAAGAGTGATAAGCAGTCCCAAGAGTAATTTCTAAGTATTTGAGTCGCTGTAAGAAGAGGTGATTTTACTTACCACTTACTAATAATGAGCAGGATAGGCCAGATATCACCTTCAGTGGTAACCCTTGGGGTAGGTGCTCTTTTCCTCTACTCCCCCTCAATGCTGGGGAGTGAATCCAGGACCCGGTGTGTGTCGGGCAGGCACTCTACAGTTGTGCCATGTCCCCCGCCTAGAACCTTTATTCTGTCACCGTATGCTATCCTTTGAACACCCCCACCAAAGCTCATGTTGAAATTTAATCGCTGTTGTGAGGTGTTAGAGGTGGAAACTTAATTCACCTGTGGCATTTGGAGACGGGCTCTTTGGAGGTGATTATGAGGCTATAAGAACGGGGCCTTTGTGTCTTTCGTTGCACTGTCGTGACCTTGATGTCTAGAACTGATTCAAAATGTTTACCTTTCCTGGTCGTGGTTTTGACCTTGAGGAAGAGCCAGAGTTGCATGTCAGATCCGGTGAATCAGATGGATGAGGACACAGCATCGTGTTTTTATGAGCCTGCCTCCCCACTGGAGGCACTCAGCAGCAACATTCACTGTGTGTGTGTGTGTGTGTGTGTGTGTGTGTGTGTGTGTGTAT
>NW_022900916.1:10385182-10395393 GCF_012274545.1 Fukomys damarensis
CAGCAGCAACTCTCTGTGTGTGTGTGTGTGTGTGTGTGTGTGTGTGTGTGTGTGTATATATATATATATATATATATATTAACCACACCTTGTAAAGACACTCACAAAAGAGGGCTTCCAGAACCGCTGCAGGAAGTTGCAAGAATAATGGGATGAGTGTGAAGTGAGGGGAGTACTTTGAGGAATCAATGGCAGTGCATCTTTTATTATAAGACATTTTTAAGAAAGTAAACATTCTCTGTGTATTTTGATCATACCTTGTTTGAGACCAAACAACAAGGCTTGCTCCTCTCTAAGACACTCACAAAAGAGGGCTTCCAGAACCGCTGCAGGAAGTTGCAAGAATAATGGGATGAGTGTGAAGTGAGGGGAGTACTTTGAGGAATCAATGGCAGTGCATCTTTTATTATAAGACATTTTTAAGAAAGTAAACATTCTCTGTGTATTTTGATCATACCTTGTTTGAGACCAAACAACAAGGCTTGCTCCTCTCTGGTTTGTAGTGGGAAGAACACTGAGTCTCCCTTGGGAATGGGTTCCTGCCCTTCCAGCGTTGCAGTTTACAGCTGGCTGTTCCCCAAGGGCCTCCTGCACTCAGGCAGGGGTCTTGGAAGGTGACTGAATTATGGGGGCAGCACAGCTGACTTACTGTTGGAAGGTGGGCTCTGGTCGGAAGGGGCAGGTAGCTGAGATTGGGAGAGCTGGAAGAGGTTATCTCCCTCCCCGGCTCCTCCCTCCCTCTGCTTCCTCACCGCCATGCTGTGAACAGCTTACCTTCTGCCACGCAAGGACTAAAAACCTCTAAAACATGAGCCAGAGTAAACCTCTCCTCCTTTAAGGAGCGTGTGAGTGACGGGTATTGTGTCTCGTGGATGAGGGGAGTGACAAGACACAGGACTAGGCTACAGCAAGGGGCCCAACCTCTCTTTGACTCAATGTGTTGATCTAGAAAATGGGGCTAAGAACATGTTTCTCGGTTGCTGCAGGACTTATGATGAGGAGTACAGAACTGCACTCTGCAACCCTTCAGGGGACCTAGTGATACCCACATCCGCTACTCTTGAGATGATGGAAATCCAGGGACCCACGAGAAGGAATCATCGTGGGGCTTGTTTAGATTTGGGGCAAGCAGCTGTTAAAATTCCTGCTCATCAGAAAGCCCACATGCATTAAATGGCTCCACTCCGTCCCAGGAACCCTCTGGGGGGTTCACTTATTCCAAGCGGAGTTTCCGGGGTGACCCATCACTCACTTTTCTCCTCTTCTCCTGCAGGTGGCAGCCAGGCTCATGCCACCCTGGGTGTTAACAGCCACTGCACACATGGCCCCCAGGCCAGGGCAACAGTGAGGCAGAAGGCCTCTCCCCAGCACGCACGTGGGGCCCAGCAGATGCGCCACTCACAGCTCCCCGCCGACAGTGACAGCTGTGACCCTAAAACCAACAGGCCCCTGCCCTGACAGGTGCAGCTGGCTTCTCTTCCGCTCCCTGAGGGAGTGATGGGGTCTCCAGTTGGTTGGATGGAGGGAGCTCTCCTTCAATGCCCTCCTGCTTGCCATATGTTGCTTTGTTTAATCCTTCACTGGCTCTGTGAAGCGTCAGCCACACTTTGTACCTGGGAAAGTGGAGCCTTTGAGAGGCCCAGGCATCCTCTGAGTCTCCCAGCCAGCAGGCGACAGCCCACATTGGAACCTGGTTTGTCGGACCCCAGATCACGGGATCTGACAGAGCCGGTTATTAACCAAGCTGTAAATATTTCCCAAGTACCTGTCTCTCCCTAGAGCTGCTGGGTGTGTGAAAGGTATGGAGGTGGGATCCTGACTCAAGGGCTTGGGGCACATGTAGGGCGTGTGTGTTCTAGACTCTTCCACCACACTCCAAGGCCAGCAGGAGCCAGGAGGGCTGAGATGGCCACGCAGCCTCTCCGGATGGGCGGAGCAGCTGAGCCAGGGCCAAAAGTTCTGTGAGTCACCCCTGCCGACTCCCCAACTGGAGGTCCTGGGTCTGATTTCTGTGCGCTGGAAGCCAGGCCAGCTCTCTTTGTTGGCGGAACCTTGAAGGTGGGGCGGGGTGGACTGGCCACCTAAAGGACAGGCCTCGGGGAGCAGAGCTGGGCTCCGACCCTTTCTTGGTGACTGCGCGACCCGCTTTTGCCAAGCCCACTGGTCTGGGTGAGCAGCTGTCCCTATTTTCCCTGCAGCCTCCGTTCTGGGCAACAGGCCAGCATTCAGAGCCTTTTTCCTTCTGTGGAGGGGGAAACGGCGCATGGCTTCCAGCAGCCAGCATCGGGCTCCAGGTGCCCCGCCCGAGGTGGGGGTGCTGGGCGCAAGGCCTCCTGGGAGCCCCTCTCCCTGGCTGTAGCCACTCGGCCCTTCCCCTCTGCGTAGCAGCTGGAATCTACACTCCCCAGCCACGCAGTGTCTCCACCACCGGTGCTCTTTGTCCCTCAAAGGGAGAGGCTGAAGTTCTTCTAACCTCTCCAGGGATGGGGAGCTTCCTGGGGGAACATCCCAGAAGAAGGTCTCCCATCCACAGTGCCTCGGACCCCCTTAAGAAGGGTACAGTCCCACAGTGCCTTAGAGAGGACTTGACCCAAGTGTTCTGAGATTGAGCAGAAGCCAGGGGAGGGAAGCCTTGATCACCTTTGTCCCCAGACCCCTCCTGAAGCCCAGAATGATCTGCTGCAGCTTGTTCGCTGGATCCTCTCCACAGCTTCTCCCAGCCTCAGAGAACCCTGTCCTGACTGCAGACTGTTGCAAAGGGTGCCTGTGACACAGGGCACATCTGGGGACAAGCTTCTTGCTTTCTGATACTTTTCTAGGACTGTTTCTCTGAAGGCTTTAATGTTCTATGCAGACAGAAGAGGAGACTGATTTGCTATCCTCAGAAATTAGGATGCACCAAATTAGAGTATACCTGCTACCAAGGACCACAGGGCTCTGCGTGAGGGAGGGAGATGAAGCTGATGTTTCCAGAAGCTCCCTGTGAGCCTGGCCAGAGCTGCTCTCCTTAGCTCCTTCCCAGTGGACAGCAACTCAGACACACTCTGATAAGGCCTGTCTTATATCCAAAGTCTCATGCGCTCGTAGGTGGGGCTTCAGGGAGTGACTGGATCATGAATGTGTGATAGTGGATCAGTCCACTGATTGGTTTGGCATAGCTCTGGGTGTGGATGATGGAGTTTCCAAAGAAGCAAGACCCACCCTGTGTGTGGGTGGCACCAACCAATAGGTTTGTAGCCTGCATGGAATAAAAAGGGAAAGATGGAAGGCAGGCTCACTGCCATGCCTGCCATGGACTGTGTCTCCTCTGCCCTGCCACCCTGCCTTAGAGTCAGCCAACTATGGACTGAAACCTCGTAGTAAAATAAACCTTTCCTCTTTTAACATGTGGGTGTCAGGTATTTTGTCCCAGAAACAAGAAAGTAACTATAAAGGCATGACTCTAAGTAAATCAACCTTTTTTCACTTCTGTTTCTTCATCCGTCAAAGGCTAAATAAAGGGATGGAGGCAGACGATCTCACACAGTTCACACAGCCATAGCACGCTCCTGATCACTGACGGTTTCCTTTCTTTTCTGGAAGAAGCTTGAGGCAAGGCTTGAGAAGGAGCCTCGCCTTAGGAGCCTCTGAACCAGTAGAGTGGCCTGGGAGGTCAGAAACATTTAGGGAAGGAGCTAGAAGGGAAACAGGGTCTGTGAGGGTGATGTGTGGTTGTCAGATGAGAAGTTGTTTAGCAGAAGCTAGGAGGTCACCTCTTTCATTGGAATCAGTGAAATATGCTTTAGAGCCTGGGTATGATTACACAGAAATTAAAACATTTCCTTAACATGGGGCCACACAGTTTTTCCCGTGTACTTACATCCTGGTTCTGGCCCATTCTCCAGCCTGGCTCCTTGTCAAGGATGTAAAAGTCATGCTAGGTGCACAAAAATGATTGTGCATCAAAGACATGTGTTTTCCCCCCAAATCTCCTTTTCTCCAGGAGAGCAGCATGAGTGAGGTGATGTCACCCTGGGTCCCTGGGAATTGAGTTCCAATCCTTTGCTTCTCGGTCAAGATAATCCTCCAGCATATCTCAGACCATCAGCTCACTCAGGGCCTTGTCAAAGTTTCCCTTTAATCACACATAGGCACACACATCATTGTGCCCCTGGAATTGTAGAAAATAAGCAGGGACAAAAATATGTGTACAAGAAAGATCACTGTAGCCAGGCTTAGTGGTGCATGTCAGTAATCCCAGAACTCTGGGGGTTTGAGGCAGGAGGAGTGTAAATTCAAGTCCAACCTGGGCAATTTGGTGACTGCCTTAATTACTTTAGTTGTTGCTGAGAAAATATACCTGAACCTACAAGTTAAAGGAGGAAAGGCTTATTTCAGCTCACAGTTTGTAGAGGTTTCAGTATATATGCGGCTGGCTCCAAGGTAGGGTGGCATGGGAGAGGAGCAACAGTCCAAGGCAGGGTAGTAGGAAGCAGCCAGCAGCAGCAGCAAGCTTGCCTTCCCTTTCTCCTTTTATCCCATCCAAACTATAAGCCTTTTGGGTGTTGCCACCTACACAAAGGGTGGAGCTTCCCATTACCGAAACCAGAACTATGATAAACCAATTAGAGAACTAATCCAGTTCCACATACCCATAATCCCAGTATCACACCCTTAATCCAGCCACTTCTGGAAAGCCCCACCTATGATCACAAGAGGCTTTGGTGAGACATCTAGATAGCCATAACAATGATTTAGTGAGAGTGTCTCAATATCCAAAAGTTAAAAGGGCCTGGAGATATAACTCAATGAGAAGGCTCTGGGTTCAATACCCAGTACTGCAAAAACAATAACAAAATTCATTGCAACTTTATTCCAAACCACACAAATGCTCATCAACAGAAGAATTGTAAACAAAGTATGGTATACCCATAAATGGAGATATATCCATGAGTGGAATATTACAGCTATAAAAGAAGAGCAAGCTGCTCCTGAGACACACAGCAATGCAAAGACACAGACAAGCACATCCGCTCAGTATGTTCATATGAACACATCCTATTTATATGAAGTTCAGGAATCAGCAAAGATAATCCTAGACATCAGAACAGTGGTTACCTGGGTGAGAGGACTTGGAAGGGACCCAGAGAACTTTCTGGTCTGACAGCCTCACCTCCTGTGCAGGGCACTGTCCTTAGTGGCAGTATCATAGCTACAAACTGAATCCCCTTCTTGGACAGAATCTGCAGTCATGTAGGGGAATGCAGACAACAAATAAATACAGGAAATGACACATGGTATAAGTGTGAAGGACAGAAAATCAAGATAAAGGCACAGAGGTGACAGCCTCCAAAGGCACAGATGTCCTGGGGGATGGGATGGCCAGGGGAGACCACTCTGGCAAGATGACGTTTGAGCAGAAGCCTGGAGGACAGCATTGCTGGCCACCACTGCCACTGTCACCCTGCTGTCTGAGCAGGTCCTAGAGCTGCTGTGCTCAAGGGGCTCCCAGGCTGCTCCATATCTGACTTGTGGGTGGGAGAAGCAGTTGACCTACCAGTTTCACAGATGCTGGTAGAAGACATGAGACTCCTGAGTCAGAGAACAGTCTGTTACTACCAGAAATAGCAGTAGCCACGGTGTCAGCATGCTGGCACTGGTTTCTAACCCCACGTGACTCGGCATCACCACTCAGTGACATAGATGAGCTCTAAGTAAGAGAATTGAGGCGAGTTGGCTGAAAGCTGGGATGGTGGTGACTCACACGCTTGGAATCCCAGTACTCTGGAGGGGCTGAAATAGGAACCCAAGTTCGTGCCCAGCCTGGACCATGTAATGACTTAGGGAGACGCCTCTCAACCAAAAAAAAAAAGGGACTGGGGATGTAGCAGAATACAAAGGCCGAGTTCAATCATTAGTACCTTCAAAAAAAAAAAAGTTGAGAAAAATGTACCTGAACTCATGGCGAGGCCTTGTTTTGGTGATGGAAGCCCCACAGCATGCACTTTCTGCCCTTGCGAATCTGCTCAGGGCCTCGTAATTGCAAGGCTCTGCTCTTCAGCTGTCATGGAGGCCGGCAAAGGGCAGAAGGAGGCCATAGAGTTAAATCTCCCAAATGGGCAGGAATCATCAGAAAAACAGCTGTTGGTCTTACAAGTAGCGCTGCACATGAGAGAAAGATGCAGTGCATTTAAGAGGCAGGAGCGACTTAAGGTTCACATTTGTGCCAAAAAGCTATGCGTGTTCTCTGGTGCAGAGTGAGTGCGTGCCTGCGTGTGTGAAATTTCCCACAGAGAGCCCAGGCTGGCTGCTTGGTGAAGTAATGTTCCTTTCAGGTGCTGCCCAAGCCATGAATAGGAAGCGAGGGTTCCCAGCTGAGGCGCTGGGCTTGGCTGCAGTGCTCACCGCCCTGAAACAAAACAAAGAAGGAGCAAATCTTCAGCACCTTTGCCGCAGCCAGAGCCCACTTTGGCTCTTCTGGTGAGAACATGCCTGAACTCCACCTGGCTTGCTTGGCGTGTCCAGGTGACAGGGTTCCAGGACCAACACTGCCAAAGCGTTACTCCTCTACTTTCTGCTTGCCAAGTGGAATATAAAGCCCCGCCCCTCGATGGCTACCTTTGGCTCCCGGAGTCAGGAGGAACCTGACCAGGCCCAATTCCTCACCTCTGCCCCAAGCCTGTACTGTGGACTGGAGAGCACCAGGCTCTGCAGGGATCTGGGTGAAGCAGCCACAGACACACGGAGTCCACAGAGACTTCTGGTCATATCCTCATCTCCTCTAGCTGGGCAGGTGGAGAGATGGAGCCTGGGGAAGGCACAGTGACCGGGGTGACAGACTGCCCTGTAGACCTGCTCTTACCCTAACCCATGTCGCGTCCTACCACTGCTGCAAGGTCACCCCAGAAGGGTGGGGCCTTTCCCTACCACCCCTGATGACCCATCAGAGCTCCAGGCGTTCCTCCTGGCCAGCCTAGAGCTCTGGGGAGGGAGCCCAGGAGCAAAAGATTACCTGAATGATGGCTATAAGGCAGCAGGGATGACTGGCATCGCCTGGGTCATGAGCAATGTGGACTTAGCAGGACCCAAACTCAGAAGAGAAAGGCTCATTGTACTTACAAGCTCAAAGCTACGGCTTTCTTGTCCAAATCTTCAGGTAGAATTAAGAAGATTGTGCCACTATGATTCTGTGGCTTCTCTTATTCTTCTTGCCCACCCCAGCTACAGGGCCATCTTCCTAAGATCCTGGTACCCCAGTGGAGAGGCAGGTTTGGGGAGGTGACTTCTCTCTCAGCTGGGCCTGTCTTCAAGCCTGGGTGGGGCCAGGAGAACAAGCCTAGCCTGTGCTCAGCTCCCCTGAAGAGTTTGCCTTATGCAATGGCCCAAGGAGTTAGGAACACCTGCTTTTCCACTGCTGAGGAAATAGCTTTCCTGGGGGGCAGAGATGAGATCAAGCTGTGCTCTACAGGAAACAGGAAACATGGCTTAACGGACATTTCCTTAAGGACATCCAGAGTATTTTGGCTCTGACTAAAATGAAGCTCTGCATGAATAAGTGGCAGGTTTTTGTTGTTTCCTATTGTTGTTTTGAGATAAGTTCTTGCTATGTAGTTCAGATTGGCCTTGAATTGACTCTGTAGCCCACACTGGCCTCCATCTCGCAGTGATCCTCCTGCCTCAGCCTTGCAAAAGCTAGGATTACAGCTGTACACCACCATGCCTGACTCTACTGAGAGTTCCTGTCCAGAGATTCTCAGTGCTTGGCAGCCACAGGTACCCTTAGACATGTCTATATCCTTCTGACTTCTTAGGAAATGACCTTTTCAGGCATTAAAAACAAGAGTACTTGAAGTCCCCATCCTGACTGAGCCTCTTAGGCAATGTGAAAAGACTAAATACTGACACCAGGAACGGATGCCTTTGAAGTTTCACCTTACAAGAGGCTGGCCCTGCTGTGTTCAGCCAAGGGCAGACTCAGGAGGCCCTACAGGGAAAGAGGATCAACTCAGGGTAGCCCGGGGGGTAGCCCGGCCCAGCCCAGGGTGCTCCTGTTTAAGCAGAGGTGAACAGTGCAGTGGTGGGTTAAAGGGATCCTTTATCTTCTTGCTGGTGACAGACATGAGCTTGGCCTAAGGCCCAAACTTCTTATCCTTGAAAAACACATTTTTACAGATTGCTGGCAGAGGCAGCCAACCCAGATTAAGCTGCCAGACCTAACTATTTTAGATCTTCCTCCTACTCTTCTTGAAAAAATAAGAGAGAAAGATTGTGTGGGGATGCTTTTTCCCCATGTAGGACAGCCTGGGCACCTAGGGGTTCACTAACCTCTAAAAAGGCTGGTGTGCGGATTCCTGAGGACACTGAAGGATTTGTCTGTAGACTGTTAACTTTGTCAGAGAAGCTGAAGGGCAGAGAAACTGAGAGCTGACATTTTGGGAGTGCCTCCCTCAAAGAGTGATCAAGCAGAAGTGAAGATAGAGCCTTGGAAATGGTCACGTGAGGTAATGGGGCCGAGTTGCCGGAAACATCTGCAGTGTAAAGTGAAGCCCAAATGTGTATTCCATGCTTGCTCTTCACTGACAATATAATCAATATTTCAGTGATACGATCCTCAGTCACCGCCACACCATTTTCCCAGAAAACTCCACATAAATTGGATCATCGTAAAGCAAAATGGATTCTCTTTCTTATCATGAGATCCAAGTTGCAAATTTGGAGTTGCATTTCTGATTAGGGACTTGACATCAAACATATCAGCTAAGATTGCAGGATTTCTGTGACAAATGCAAAAGTATGAGAACTCTAAACTCTATGCACGTTACAAGCAGCAGGTCCACGTTCCGAGTGCTAGAAAGTGGAGGCACGCACACCGTGCCGATGCATGGCCACTTGTCCCCTCCAGCACTGGCTGTCCTCTGTCACTCACACACTGACCTGAGGTAGGGCATGAGGTCTTGGCTTGGTTCCAAGCTCAGCAGATGAGGAAGCAGGTTTTTGACTGCAGCTAGTTGCAAGCACGGTGGAGACTCACAGAAGGGGTTTGCCTTCCTTCCATTCTTAAGTCTGGTTCCTTCCACACCACCAGTGACCCTGTGAAGCCTCCTCGTCTGACGGTGGATACTGCACACTTGCTTTAAAAGCCATGTGAGCTGGGCATGGGGCTGCACACATATTATCCCAGGCAAAGGTAGGAGGATCACAAGTTTGAGCCCGGCCTGGGTTACTTAATGAGATCCTGCCTCAAAATTTAAAAAAATACAAAAGGGCTGGGATGTAGCTCAGTGCCAAGGTCCTAGGTTCAATCCCCAGTACCTGAAAAAAAATTTTTTTTTTAAAAAGCAAGCACATTCTAGCCTCCCAAACTACCTTTTCCTTTCTTTTTGCTTTTCTTGAGACAGGTACTCACACTGGCCCCAAACTCAACAATCCTACTGACCCTACTGGGGTCACAGCATGCACCATCACTCCCTACTGTCTTTTTATGCTATCTTCCAATCAAAATCCCTTTCTATGCTGCTGTGTGGAAACAGAGAGCTGTTTAAAGTTGTAAGAAAATATCAGTAAGGAGTCACATGGAAAAGGGTGCAAAGCACATCACAATACAAACGTGACCTAAAACAAAAGGCTGGCACGTACAGTAATCACTTACTTTGCAATAGTCATTTTTTTTTCTCTCTTTCTCTTTTTTCCTCCCCCTCTCCCTCCCTTCCTTCTGTTTTCTTTATTTTTCCCTAGAGTTAAATGAGTCACATTTGGAACCACATTAAAAACTAAACAAATGAAAAACTACCCCCAAGCAGCCTTAGTGACACCTTTTTGTTTCTTGCCTCGGGTTCCCAGCCAGGGTTTTGGACTCCTCCCCTGATCTTAGAAGCCTCTGGAAGTGGCGCCTGCTCCATCAGGGCCAAGAGTGTGCGAAGAAGCCTCGCTGCCCGCTGCGCTGCCCGGCTGTGGGGTTAGGGAAGTCTTGGCAAGGCCCTCACGGTTCTGTTTCTTCTTAATAGAGTTCAAGTACACAGAATGCAAGTAATAAAAAAGTTTTGACTTACAGCACTCTGTCATTATTGGTCCATGCATGCTTGCCTTTTCTACTTTATTTTATCTAATAATGAACACCTGCCAGACCCACACTCAACCAAGAATTAGTCCATCACTGCCGTTATATTGTTTTTCTCCAATGGAGCACTTTTTTTTTTTTTTTTTTTTTTTTTTTTAAACAGGGTCTCACTTTT
>NW_022900916.1:10395665-10428238 GCF_012274545.1 Fukomys damarensis
TTTTTTCTGAAACAGGGTCTCACTATGTCATTCCGCTGGCCTTGAATTCATGGTGATCCTCCTGCCTCAGCCTCCAGAGTGCTGGGATTACAGCATGCACCATCACACCTGGCTTATTCCATTGCTTTTAAAAAATATACTTGCAAAATACACTGGAACACTTAAACAATACATAATTAGGTTTCCTCAGTTAATAAAAGTCGTATCAAGCTATGTTTAGTTTTCTGAGCTCCCTCTTTTCACTCAGCATTTCTCTGGACATCTGTGTTGTCAGTAAAGTTGTAGTTCACTAATTCCTACTTCTCTTGTAGCCCATCGTGTGACTCTGCCAATAGGTACTTGGGTTGTTTCCATTTGTTTTTCTAAGGAGGTATTTCCTGCTATGAACACTCATCCGCCCATCTCTTATTACACAGGTGTAAAGTTTCTCTTGGGTAAACATCTAGATGTGGAATTTGGGAACACCTTTACAAGATGACGATTTGTGATCTTCCAAAGGGATTAGAGTAATTTGCACTCTTACCAGAAATGTCATTACACGGATTCACATTCCCTCCTCACTTATACTGTCAGCTTTCTGAAGTTTTATAAATACACGGAAGTTGCTGTCTCTGCGTGTTGTTTTACATTTCTCTGATAACGAGGTTGAAGAGGCTTCTTTTCTATCAGCTCTATGTATCCCTTCCTCTACTTAATGCCTGTTTGAATGCTTTGCAGTTCAGTCCTTAGTTTGTGGGAATCCTTGTTATTGTCTGCTTGCTAATGCTTTGTTCTGTAATAAGGCTGAATTGTAATTTTTCCTGTTTTCTTTAGTGTCTTCTACTGACACATTTTGATGACTACTTTAAATGTATCCAAAACAGTGAATATTGTTTCAATGCTTAGCACATTTTTGTGTCTTGTTTAGGAAATGCTTCCTTATCCTAAAGCCAGAAAGATACTCATTTGTTTTCCTTTGAAGATTTTACGTTTGTTTATGGCATCTAGGATCCCAAGCCTTCTAGGTTTGATCTTTGTGTACAGTGTGAAGTAGATCTGGTTTCATTTTTGCCATATGGATAACCAATTTTTCAGCCTTGGTCTTTCCTTTCCCCACATTTCTATTTCCAGCCTGTCTTAAAATTTCAAATATGCCTAGGTTTAACTAATTCTGGGCTTCCCGCTCTGACTGGGCAGTTCATTTACTCCTGCTTTGGTATCACCCTACCTTAGTCACTCTAACTTTATTTGAAAAAGCTTCTGCTTCACTAAATCACTTTTCTTCCTCAAAAATATTTTTTGTTATTAGCCAGGCGTGGTGGTGCACTTCTGTAATCCCAGGACTTTGGGACACTGAGGCAGGAGGATCACAAGTTCAACTCCAGGATGGGCAACCTGGTGAATTCTGTCTCAAAATAAAAAAAGGACTGGGGCATACATAGCTCGGTGTGAGGCCCTGGGTTTGAGCCCCAGTACTTGGGGGGTGGATCTTGCTATCTTTGGCCCTTGGTTCCTCCATACATATTAGGATCAACTTCTCAAGTTCTATGAAAAACCTTTTTTTGGGATTTTGACTGTAACTGACTACATCTATAGATCAATTTTGAGCAAATTAAGCTGTTTGGAAAAATAATTATCTATTCATAGATAATTCATAGTCCATAGACTGTTTCTCCATTTAGATATTTAATATTTTTGCTAAAATTTTATTTTGAATGTATATATTTTTTACATTGCTAAATTTTTCCTAAAACTTTCATGGTTTGTGATTGTTTAAATCAATAATATCAACATTATTTTTTTTAATGATGATTTTTCATATTCTGGTATACAGAAATGAAATTTAATCTCTATATTGATCTTAACAAAATTTTTTATATCTCATTATTCATTGTGAGATTCTTTGGGGATTTCTATATCATCCACAAATAATGTATTTTATTGTCTTTTTAATCCTTAATGTGATTTTCTTGACTTAATGTATTACATATAATCTCTTCATAATACTGATTATAAACAGTGAGGGCAGGCATCTTTACATTGGTTCTGCCCTGCCCCCCTGTCCCCCAGCCCTTTTTAAATTTTTTATTTTTAGACAGGGTCTCACTGAGCTGCGCAGGCTGGGCTTGAGCATGTGATCCTCCTGCCTCAGCCTCTCAGAGTCTATAGGTGCACATCAATACGCCTGGCCTGGTCCTGATATTGAAAGAAAGATGTCCAATTATTTTCCTACTTTGTATTTGTTGTTGGGTTTAAGGTTGGAGTTCAATGAGACTTGAGAAATCTCACACAATATTGTTTGCATAGCACTGCCCAGCACTTAACCCCAAAGCCACACACAGCTGCAGGGAGGCTGGGAAGCTACAGGAGGCCTGTAGCAGTGGCAACAAGCTAATGGGATTCTGTTAAACTGGGACAGAGAGGAAGAACCCATATGTCCTTGCTAATGGGTAGGCAGGCCCAGCACTATGAAAGGCAATCAGGCTAGTACTACACAGATATTTTGAAAGATATAATAGTGCTTTAGACCTCTATGAAATTACACGAACAGGAACATTACCAAGAAAGCTGCAATGGAATGCCCCTAACCCACGGCTTGATCCTACCTATTCCGTGAACTGAGTTTTGTTCTGGGTCAAACCCAGGACTCCTCTGTTCTCATAGAAATGGATCATTTCTTTTTGGATGGACACCCAAAAGGAAATTCTAATTTTATTTACAATTTTAATTGCCAGGGCCACTCATGACCCCTCTTGCTCAGTGCAGGAAGCTGAACATTCAGTAGGCTGTTCCAGACAAACGAAGGGGAAATTTGTCAATGCCCCATTCTGGTTAGCTCAGAATGTACTTTCTGCTGCCCCAAACTCACTCCTGTCTGCCACACCAGCTCCCCGCTGTTCCTGCTTGTGGTTTTCAGGTCCAGTTTGGTTACCCAGGACTCCACTCCAGGGGTTCCCGGCTCCCTTGGCAGTGTGGTGTGAGACGGCAAGGACATCTCAAAACAGCAGCCAGGTGCTGTGCAGGTCGCTGTGGGCGTCAGGCTGCTGTCGCTGCCCCACTGCTCACTTTGGCGTGTGGTGGAGCTGCCAGGCTCTAGGTCCTGCAGCTGTGCCAGGCCTCCTTGCTCTGTCCCAGCCGGGCAGCAATGCGTCAGAGGGCACGGACAGCACCAGCAGCCCTGTGCACTAATGTAGGAAGCAGACAGGGTGGGTTCCCCTTGGTCCTTTTGGTCCCAGTGGTTCTCAGAGGTTCCAGTCTGGCCGCACAGACTGCAGTTTGCTCTCCAGCTCCTGGTTCCATGTCAGCGCAGCTTCTGCTGGTCCTGCTGGTCCACCTTGACTCCAGATCCCCGAGGGAATGCAGAGGCAGCCTCCTTCCTCGGGCTTCTGCACCAACCCTGCCACTCACATACAGCGGTGCTGCTTTCCTGACTGTACAGGACACCTGGGCCCGCCTTGCACCTTTGCCCAGCCTCATCCTTGACTCGGATGTGCTGCTCTCAGGTAAACGCAAGATCAGCACCCTCCGACTGCCTTCCTTTCCCCACCTGTCAAGGACGCTGGCCTTGCCCACCTAGTGCAAAAATCTGGCCTCTCAAGCACTCCTGGCCCCACACACTTTGGGTGCCTGCACTCAACATTTCAGTCTCTCCTCCTAACTCCATCCACACTTTAGGTCCTGCTCTCTTTTATTTTGGTCACAAAATATTTTTTTCTGACATTAGAAAAATTTACTGACATTATATTTACTCAATGTTTTCTCTCCCTCCAGAAAGTGCCTCGAGGTGCTTTGTCTGTCCAGTTCATTGACATGTCCCTGGCACGGTGTCCTTCGTAAAGGACTTTCTTGCTCTCTGCTCATGGTTTCTCACCAAACCTCCCCAGCTAAGTACATAATTAACTGCCGTGGTTGTCCTCCTTTCATACATGCTAGGGCCAAAATTTCAACTATATATGTGTGATTTTCCTTTTTACTCCAAAGTATATTACAATATGTGTGAGGTTACTTTTTTGGAGGAGGTGGTGGGGTGGATATGGGAGCACTGTGGTACCTACTGCATTCCTCAATGCAGAATTCAAACTTATCGCGGGGGAATATGCATCTATTTGAAGAGAAAGAAGGGAGAACCAAGTTTTTGCTCTCTCTGGGGTGGTGAGAGAATGACTCGGTAACCCAGCACTCAAGCCAGATATGCAGGAGCTGTCGGTAGTGATGCGGAGATTGGGATGGAGGTGGCAGATAATACCGGAAGATAAAAGGAAGACAGCCAATACTTTGCCTTCTAAATGGTGGGCATAGGAAGGCAGTACCCTGCCAGTGTTAGTACTTAGTAGGGTAAATTCTCCTATCATCTTCGTCTGTAGAAATGTCTTGGTTATTTGGGGGCATTGGATATTCCATAACAATTTTAGGATTAGCTTATCAAAACTGTCCAAAAACACTGGAGTTTTGATCAGCATTTATGTAGCTAAGACTGTTTTCTTAGCAACAATATTGCATATTTTGTTGTTTGGTTTCCTCATCTCTTGGTTAAAGGATGGACTAGCTTAAATGTTTTCTTATTCTTGTGTAGCAAGTTTTTGTGTGCTGATCTTATATTCATCCATGTAAGCTAATTCTAACGCTTGCTTAACTGGCACATCATTCAGCTTTTCTATATGGAAATACATTATGTGCTAACAGTTAACAGTTTAGTTCTTGTTAACATTTGCTTTTTTTCTTGTCTTAGTGCACTGGCTAGAATCCCTAGTCCAATGTTTTTTATGTATTCTTCTTCACTTGCTCTCCTACACCCTTATCCCTCTATATTACCTCTATCCGGTCTTGGGTAATGACCTTGCTTAGTTTGCTGGGGAAACAAGTATAATCAAAGAGAACTCAGCCTAATTACTAAAACTTTTCAAATTGTTTTTTTCTCCTAAAATAATGAGCTGTGCCCACTTTTATCAAAACTTGCCTTCCCCCTTGGCCACCAGATCCCTTCCTCTATTCTTTTCTCAAGGACCCTGTTGTGCAATCAGCCTTCCTCTCTTGGTTTCAGCAGTTTTTTCTATTCTAAAAGTGAATCCACTCTCAGCTCAAAGACATGCTATATCAGCCTATATCTTAAGCATACAAGAATGCCTCCCTAGAACTCATCTTTCCTCAGCTGCTCTGCTCCCCTTTATAGCAAAGCACCTCAAAAGTATCATCCATACTCTAGTTTTTAGCCTTTCACCTCTGACGACTCCAATTAGAGGCTGTTCCTAGAATTCTATTCAAATAGCCCTGCCAAATGCAATAATCACCATCCCATTCCAATGCGATGATTTTTACTTCTTAATCTCTCAGCAAGTGTCTGGAACTGGCTTCTGGGCGTATGTGTAGGGACGTAAATGCCTGGCATGTACTTTTTTTTTTTTTTTGAGGTAAAGATTGGCTTTACAATATAGATGAAAATGACCAGAGAATTTTTTTCCATTATTTGCAACCAAATGCTTTCCTTGATGACTTACAAGTTTATAATCTTCTTAAAAACATGCCTGTACTTTCAGCAGTCTTGTTAGGTTGAGGAAAGAGCATCACAAGTTTAAGCCTAGCCTGGACAATTCAGTGATTTAGTAAGATCCTGTCTCAAAATAAAAAATGCCTGGGGACATAGCTTATGTTAGAGTTCCATTGCCTTAAGATGGATGCCACCTGGAATAGTAGCCTCCATGTTAAAATATGGCTTCTCCCAACAAAGGACAGGCTTCTTCTTCCCATCATGCCTCTTCTCCCACCAAAACAGTAACCTGATACTTGCTACCGCCTAGCAGCTAGTGATGTCACAAGCCCCTTCTAGTGATGTTACAGGCTCCTCCAATCTCTTACTATTACCTCACTCAACTCCACCCAGCTCCTATAAAAGAAGCTCCCTGTTCTGCCATGTTGCTCTCTCTCCTTTGTTTGGAGACACCCTAGCATATCCTCCCCATTATAAAGGCTAGTTATGGTCCTGGTTTTTGGCTCTTTTTACCTAACAGCTTAGTTAGTGTGAAGCTTTTCAGTTCAATCCCCAATATCTGAAACAAAACAGAAGAAAAACCTAATAAACTCTATTATTAGAGGTAATATGGGTCAGTGGGTGAAAAAAATGAATTGGGAGCCCAACTTGCTACAGTTTAGGTCCTTTTTATAAAGTGGATGGTATCTCTCTAATACTGGTGTCCTACACTTTTCAGAATTTCAACTTATTTCCTCTTAGGTCATGTATAAAATCAGGAGCATGATGACCACCTCTGATTTAAAGAGAAACTACACATCCTGGGAAAGGGAAAATTTGTGTCAAATTATTTCCACATTTTGATGATTCTACATTCTGACAGTTTACATTTTACATTTTGATTATTGTGCTCAGCAGGAAACAATGACTGATGCAGAGGTAGCATTTTCTTTCCTAATCTCTTCTATTTCATGGACTAAACACATGATTTGACAATTTAAAAATATGAAGGACTTCAACTTTCCAAAAGTTGGAGATGTACTTTTCCTTATTTCTCCTGTTACATGAAACTAAAAATGGGACATTATATTAAAAAGAAACATGCAAAGTCTGTGAAAAGTGGAGAAAAGAAAAACTGGCTAGGGACCTTGGACACAAGAAACAACATGGTGCATTGTCTGGATTTTACTTTTCCTCATAAGTCCCAGAAACAGAGCTGAAGAGAGTGGGGATCCAGAAACAGCAATGTGTGCAGACAGGGAGGAAAAACTGCTCAACAAGAGTTGGCTCTCCAGGAAAGGGGCCGCCTACCAAGACAAATAACTTTTAGACAGCAACTTTTTGACTCCAACCAAACACTGCAGTGGTTTCACAGTCACAGGAGCAAGGCTGTGAGGCTGGGACAAGGGGAGTGGGGCCAGGGGAAGCCTGCTACATACAAGTGCAGAGCCACGTTCCCTAATACCAGAAATTCTCAGGTTCTGACTGAAATCACTCATCACACCAAAGACCAGTCCTCCAACCAAAGGAAAAAAAGACAGTAGGTGACACAGGATGACAGTGCTGATTCATCACAGATTTTACAATTATCTGATGTCATATAAAAATGAAATTGTCATATAAAAATGCTTCAATAAGCAACTATAATCATTCTTGAAGCAAATGAGAAAATAATCCCAGCAAAGTCTCATTAAATAGAAGAACCAAATGGACTTTTAAAAGAATTATATAATAAAAAACTCAATGGATGAACTCAATAGTGCAAGATATGGAGAAATGTGAGCTAGCAGACAGAAATGATCTTATACCTAGAGAGAAAAAGGACTGTTTAAAAAAAAAAAAAAGAATGGGTCTCCAAGACTTGTGGGACTCTTTGAAAACATTCATATTATTAAAGGCCTAGAAGGAAAGGAGAAAGATAATAGGGCAGAAACATGCTGGAAGAAATAACAGCTGAAAATTCCCCAAACTTGGCAAAGACATAAACCTCCAGATTTGAGAAGTGGAGCAAACCGCAAACAGGGAAGCCTGTTTTACCTGATAAATTTTTGTCCTGTTTATTTTCAACGCATTGTATCCTTATTTTACATGTGTTTCAGTTAACATATTGACGCTTTAAGCAATATAATGATGTACCAGATGAACACAGAACTCTATAAATGGAATATACATCCACACACATGAAATATAATCACACCTCATTTAAGGACTGTGGGAAATGCATTATTAGGCAATTCCTCATTTTGTAAACAGGACAAGACACACAAACCTAGATGGTACAGCCTTACACACTGCGGCTATCCAGTGTATAATATATATGAATTGTTGATGGAAATGTCATATGATATCCAAGTTCAGTTAAATATTTTGACCATAAACTAGGCCAAAAACCGAGTCTCAGGAACTCTTAAGGGTCTGAATATTATAGAGACCACAAAGTAGTTAACTCAGTAGTCAAAACGAAAAGAAGCCAACCAGCCAAGTAAATGAACAAAACCCTTAGGCAATCCTATTTGGGCACATTACTACTACTATGGATCAAAGAATTATAATGGGGAATTCAAATATATTGAAAACCATGAAAAAAAATTCTATATATAAAAAAATTTTGAACGAGTTAGAATAGTATAGGAAAACTTAAAATTTCAAATGGTTATATGTGGTTGAAAACTAATGAGGTAAGTATCACATTAAGTATAAACTTAAGCAAAGTAGAATAAAGACAGAAGTAGAAACTAAAGAAAATAAATATCAAATAATGACAACAAAGTCAAACTTGATCCTTTGAAAATATGGATGAAACTCACAAGGCTGGCAATATGGATAGGAAATTGGAAGGCACAAAATTAATAAGGATGAAAGAAACATGACGGCAGATGCTAAAGATATTAAGAATACAGTAGGCTTTATGAACTTCATGCTAATAAATCTGAGCACTCAGATGAAATGGAAAAATTCTGGAAAAATATGATTAATGAATAAAAATCCAAACAGTCTCACAATCACAGGACTGAATCAGGTCACATGTGGTGGTACCTGTTTGTAATCTCCGAATTCCGGAGCCTGAGGCAGGACGATTCCAAGTTTGAGCCCGGCCTGAGCATTGAGCAACTCAGTGACTTAGCCAGATCTGTCTCAAAATAGAAATGCAAAGGCTGGGGATGTAGCTCAGTGCAAAGGCCCTGGGTATCACATACACATGCACTACAAATACTGAATCACTAATTTTAAAACAATCTTCTCACAAATAGGATTCTAGGCCCCAGTGGTATGGTGAATTCAAAATTCCTATCTTACACAAATTATTTCAGAGTATAGAAGGGCAAATACTTCATGACTCATTCTATGGGCCTGGGAGACAGTATTTATGACATATATATAACCATAGGACCAGTACCAGAGAATTATGGAACTATAACCAACCATTGAGAAAAAAGTACAAAACAAAAACAATAATTTCACAGGACGAATATAAAAAATGAAATGTTTAAGCTAGTTAAGATAATTAAAAGCAGTATGAAACATTTCATATTCACCAAATTGGCAAATATTAAACAGTAATTTTAAAAATTAAAATTAAACAGTAAAACAATGCCAAGTCTTGGTAAGCCGATGAAATAATGGGGCTAGTTATCCATTACTGGAGGGTGTGTAAATAAGCATAGCTATTCTGAGAAATGCTTTGGCAGGCCCAAAGTTAAACATGAATACATATTCTCTAGCCCAGCAAGTCCACTGTATTGTTTCATACAAGCAAAAGCCCCAAACAATCCAAATGACCATCAATAAGAGATACATGAATTATGGTAATTTACACAATGAAAATATGCTAAATCCATCAAGTTGAGTCAGTTTTTTTAAAAAAAAGCAAAGAAAAGCAAACATTTTATTTTTATTTTAAACTTAAAAGGGCCAAAATAAGAACCACATACAGTATTAAGATACTAAAAGGTACAAAAGAAAAGGAAGAAATTACTACAATACTTAGAATTGGGAATCAGGGAGGGCAACAGACTTTGAAGAGCACTGGGCCTGAGAACTATACATTTTCATGTATTTTATATGTAGTAATAAAATTATTTTGAACAGTATGGTAGGTACATTCAGCCACCTCAAAATACCAAATCTTCACTCTTGGAATTTACAATATCACCTTATTTGAAGAAAAGTTCTTTGTAGATGCAATGCAGGATCCTAAGATTATTTTGGATAATCCATTGGGCCCTGGATGCTATGATTACTGTTCGTAAGAAAGGCAAAGCAAGATTTCATAGACATGTAAGGTGATTTGAAGACAGTGGAGGTGGAACTGTGTGGGCTAAGTGAGCCAGCCGGCAACCACCAGAAGCTGAAAAAGACAAGAAACTGGTTCTCTCCTAAAAACCACTTTAGACTGTGACCTTCATGACACCTTCATTTCACATAGGAAAACTCTGTATGACGGTTATAATACATGATACTGTTATCTTATTTCAATCAGGCTAATTAACTGGCATTTTCCATTTATTTGCTCCACAATGTAAGAATTGATTTGAAGCGAGGTGTAGAGGTGCACACATTTAATCCTAGCACTTGGGAGGCTGAGGCAGGAAGATTGTCATGAGTTCAAGGCCAGCCTAGGCTACACATTTAAGGTAAGCCTGGACTACATAGCAAGACCCTGTCTCAAAAAAAAAAAAAAGATCAAATTTTACACACAGACCAACATACAACGTGGTATAAATTTGTGGCCTCAGGCCAGGCGTGGTGGCGCATGCCTATAATCCCAGCACTCAGGAGGCTGAGGCAGGAGGATGGCTGTGAGTTCGAAACAAGCCTGGGCTATACAGTACAGTGAGTTCCAGGGCAGTCTCAACTATATAGTGATTATATATAGATTAAATTTGTGGATTCACGTGTTTTTAAACAAAGTTTATAGTACTGTATTGCCAAGTAACTTTACATTATGTTTTTTTCATAGATTTCCAGGCCAGTTATTATATAATCAGAGAAAGGTAACAGAAGAGTGTAATCTAACTTCAAACTCAGAGGAAAAAACCTACTAATATAGTGGACAATAATACTACGCATATAAAAAATAGGAGAACCTACATATTATTTAAAAATTAATGAAAAGTTAATACAAGCTGTTTCATATTTCTATTAATATCAATAGATAAAAATCCAGAGGTATTTGTATGCCACTAATTAACAATTACAACTTAAGATAATTTAACTGTTACTATGTATAATAGCGACAAAAGCTAAAAGACATGTAAATTTTTAACTTTAGTAGAAAATTATAAAACTTTATGGGAGATATAAAAGATATAAATGGAATGACACACCATGTTTATATTTACAAAGCCTCAGCATTATAAGACAATTCTCCCCAAACTTAATTCAATGCAATTCTTTATAAATGAAACCCCATAAAGGTTTGTAGGAACCTGACAAGCTGATCCTAAAACTTTTGAGTACTGTAGTGTTTCAAGATGCCCCCAAGCCAATAAAAACCCCAACTGTGTGTGACAGTGCTGCACCCCAACCCTGTGTGACAGGAATTCATACTGCAGAGCTATGTATACTTAAAGGGTGATAGGGCTAGATATGGTAGTTATAAGACATACAGAAAGGGGTATGAATAAGAGAAATTGATGTTTGACAGAGATATATAAAAGATAAACTTTTAAATAAATGGCACTGTGAAAACTAGGTATAAGTACTGAAAATTATAAAACCTGGGGTAGGTGTCATAAACTATATATACCAAAAATACACTCCCTAGTGGCTTTAAAGACCTAAGTGAAAAATAAAAACATATTCAGAAAAGAATCAAAGTAAATAAAGCAGAAACCATAGACAGTTAAGTATTAAAATAAAAAATTTGCACTATAAAAATCCTAAAAGTGAAAATATAAGCCATAGACAGAGAGAAGACACTTGTAACCTATATAAATGTCATGGATTAAACAGGAATACACAGAAAGCCCTTAAATCAACAGGGAAAAGACAAGCACCACAACAGAAACATTGGCAATCAGGACACAAACAGGCAATGCAGAACAGGGGCTGGCCAATAAACACCAGAAGACAGTCAACCTTAATAGAAATCAGAAACACAAATTTATAAACATCAAAGACTATTCCAAATTCATCAGACTGGCAAATAGTCCAACAGCATCCAGTATTAGAAAGAATATGGAGTAACAGCAACTCTACATTCTGCTGGCAGGAGACTGAATTAATACAAGCACCACGCTGAGCCATTTGTTAATACTTAGATTACAAATGAAAATGTGCACATCTCATGTTGTAACAGTTGCATCTCTGGTGGGAGGTCCTAGAACCCTCCCACTGATTTTGACAAAACATTTATTTCAGAGCTATTTGTATAGTGAAAGGTAGGAGAAATCTAACTGTACCTCAGTAAGGAAAAGGCTACATTTGTGTTTTATTTTCTTTAAAACATCTTATACAAGCATGGTTTGTAATCTCAGCTTGCGAGGCTGAGCCAGCAGGGCCTCAAGCTCAATGCCAGCCCAGGCAAATTAGTGGGATCTTAGGCAGGTCAGAGAGACTCTCAAACATTTCAAAGGGTTGGGGATGCAGGTTATTGGCAGAGTGCTTGCCTAGCATTGTGTGAGGCTCCGGGTGTAGTCCCCAGCACAACCAAAACCCCAGTTGGGCAATGGTATTTCTAAAGCATTTGCTATATAGTATTTTGTACACTTACCTGTTTATCTGAAATTCCGCAATTTAAAATTGTACAATTATGTGTGAAACAAAGCAGCAATATTGGCCTTAACATTTATAGTGTTTTAAAAATTAAGTATCTTTATCCACATAAATTCTATTTACAAAAACACGAGCCATGTTATTCAGTTTACAAATACTATAGTTCTCTACAACCTATCACCTAGTAAAGCTTTAATTGCTTCTGTCCTAGAAATTATCCTACAAACTGCTTACATTTACCATCAAAAATAAACCAAAATAACCAAAGCACCTGAGTTCTTTGAGGAACAGAGTATAGCAAGAAGCTTGTGGGCCTGAAGCTCATCTCCGCCCCAAACCACCTTCCCTCCTCCAGCCCATGGTTTCCAGGTTAAGAATCTCCATTAGATGCTACCAGAATCAGTAATCACAGCTAACACCTACACAGTGTCTACTAGGTGCTGGGCACTGTTTTATGGACTTTACATTTATTCATTTTATTTTCATAAACATCCTTTGAGGCCAGTATTCTCATATACTCTTCAGATAAGGAAACAATAGCATATAAAGTGTAATTTGCATGAAATTAACTAGGTTGTAAGTGGTGAAGACAGATTCAAATTCAGGCAGTTTGGCTCCAGAGTATATATTCTTTATCAGGAATTTTAGCTGCCTAATTGAATAGTCAATTAGAAAAGGGTTACTAGGAAATCTCAGCCTGATGATTACAAGTAAGGGCTTTTAAAATGAGACTGAAATAGAAGCAGAGCGCCTAAAGTATTTTTGTTTCATTTCTTGCCAAACATTTAAACACTACTGTAATTCTATTTCTTGCTTTTAAAATCAGTTCTCCTTTGAAATGCTCGTGTGTTTAAGATGAAGATTTTTCTTTAATATAACAATCAGTGCACTCTTTCAGTTTCTTTATTAACTTTGTTGCATAAAACATACATTCTCATATTGACATTTTTGTCATGAATAAAGGCAACAAAAATAGGGCAATTGCAAGATTTGCTTCACATGAACAATCACATAGTAATAGAAAATCTAGATCCCTGTAAAACAAAAAGATTAGGAAGCAAAATATGAGTAAGCTTTCTATGCAGAATATACTTAAATACATGTACAGACAGTATACTCATAATATTACTCACTTCAGCTCTTTTATGATGTATAATTTCTTAATCATCCATTGGTAAAATAAGAATATTAATAAACATGAAATCCAAATCACATTTGTTTTCACAATATCAAGGCTAACCTCAAAGTAGCAATTTCTTTTTTTTTTGGTACTGGGGATTGAAACTGGGTCCTTGTGCTTACAGGGCAGGCCACCAAACCGCTGAGCTAAATCCCTGGCCCCACAAAGTAGCAATTTCACTGACTCTTATGCTAAGTGCTTCAAAAGTAAGAAGCAATCTTAATTATTTTTAACCCTCTAAATAAGTTTGCAAAAAAAAAAGGGATATTATTTTATTCCTTTTAGAAGACCAAGTCCCAACCCGTACTTACATGGCACAAGCAACAAGAGCACCAACACGTACATCACTAAGAGCGATGCCGACCCAGATAAAAGCAGCTAGGTGAACTGTGTTCTTTCCACTTTCATAGCAAGCCTATTAAGCTACCGGCATAGAAGCTCTGACCTCATGCAACAGAAGTACTAAATTAACCACACATCCATTTGACATTTCCAAGTCTCTGCTCCTAACACAGTTTTAGTATAATTATTAAGCACAGCAAATCACTTAATAATAATAAAAAAAACAGAAACAAAACATATACCCAGTCTTTGCAATTAAACATTTATGTAACATGAACATAAAAAAATGTTCAGACAAAATTTGAACTGTCTTTTCTAAATATAACTTATGCAATTAAGGCTTTCTTAAACAAAGGTGGATCTTAGGTATGAGTCATAGAAACTTACAGTAGTGTATATTCCAAATAAAGATTTTCTTCCTATTATGACATGACAAAATAATTGTTTTCTGAGTAAAGACATATGCTAAGGCTTAAGGTTGTAAACACATTGAAAGGAAAAAAGGTTAGGGAAGAAATTACTGTTCATTTAAAAATGTGTATCATCTTATAAGAGGGTCCTGAAGTTTCAAATTTACATATAAGAATACATTTACATCTTAAATGTCTAGAAAAGGCACAAGTTTTATGTAAAAAAGCAGCAAAATTTTAAATCCATCAATTTATTGAAAAAGCCATTACTTTTATTAGAAAAAATGCTTCTCAAGATGTTGGCAACAAGTCATGGTACAGACACAAGTTTGGTTCAGAGTATTTGTCCCTGAATTACATTCCAGGAGGAGGAACAGCCCCTCCTTGGCCATGGGAAGCAGACGTATTTGAGGGACTATGTAAGCTGGTCTCCTTGTACACAAACCAAGCATTTCCTCCCCACAGTATCATATTCAGAAAGCCAAAGATCTATGAAAGAGAAAAGGAAATGTGAAAATCTAATGCTTAAACAGTTTATTTTCCTTTTTGACAACTTTAGGCAGTACATCATTTTATCTCATTTAATGTTTAATACTATATACAAAGTAGAATGAAAAAGACTGTATTTTTTTTTTGGTGGGGTACCAGGGGGATCAAACTCAGGACCGTGTGCTTGCGAGGCAGGCGGCAGAACCACTGAGCTAAATCCCCAACCCAAAAAGATTATATTTGAACACACAAAATTTGGACATGTGATTATTCTCAAGTAAATAAAGCCAAATCTCTAAATCTGTAACGCATAAAAAACCTGACTAAAACTTTTTGTTTTTGCATGCTCATTGTTCTAAAAAAATATGGGATTAAAGTAAGAACACCGAAAGTCTCCTTGTATTACTTTGTGTTTAGCCTTCCAGGTTTCTTCCCTGGGGCCTTCCCCACTTTCCCCTGATTGGAATTGTTTGTTACAAGGTACCCTTGTACACCTTTTCCTATTTCCCTCCTGTCTCCCCCAATGCCACCTCCCCTAATTCAACCCAACAGCTACCTAGAAGAGCTTTACTTCCTACCCTCCACTGATTAGTGCCAAAGAAATTGCTCTCCTCATATACTTCTGACTAGATGAAGTCCGAGATGAATCCAAAGCTACTGCATTTGAACAGAGTAATTATAGATAAATATGACAGTATTTGTAAAGGACTATATTACTGAAGGTCAAATGCTTTATCTTTTTGTGTATCTGTATACAAAGCATTTCTAAATATATTCAGCTCAAAGCACTGTCAATATAAATCTACTGACTTCTAAATCACACAAAGTTACCAAACAAAAATTTGGGCAACCGCTTTATAAGGCAGTACTGACTTCTACTGAGAAGACATTTTATTGAAAAGACATGGACCTCCCTAAACATAATACAATGCAGTATATTAATAATATATTTAGCAATAAATTTAACTACATTTTGTTAAAGTAGCAAAGTAATACTCAATACAGACTAAATTTTAGACTTAAAAAAACATGGAAGTAGTGCTTTCATTTACCCTGGTTAAGTCACATTTATATGGCAGGCCCTAAAGTCAGACCTGGTCCAAACTTTGGCATGCCATTTACTAGCTATGTCCCTTGAGTGATTTACCATAGTTGAAGGGAATATCAGCTTTCACATTCCTTTTAAAATGGTTATGTAACTTAAGATATGATAGCTAATGCCTGGCACATAATTTCAACAAAAGTTAGTGATTATAATTAGTGTCTCTCAAGTAAAAGACTTATTTTGTCAGTTTTAGTGAAATGTGACACTCAAGCAGATCTTGGTCAAACCTGTTCACAGATAATTTCTTAACAAATTTTCTTGGGCTGGGGATTTAGCTCAGTGGTTCTGCCGCCTGCCTTGCAAGAGCAATGGACCCGAGTTCAATCCCCGGTACCAAAAAGAAAAAGAAAAAACAAATTTTCTTCAGTTATAACAGCAAAAAAAAAAAAAAAAAAAAGTAAAAATAAAGCATACATACCACAGATACATTTAGGGATCCCATACTTGTCACAGAACCAAAATGACACTCTGTTGATGACTGTTTACAAGGCAGAAGTTCCTGAACAATCCTGGGACTTGTAGCTACTTTAATATCTGTAAGCGCTTTAGCCCAGGCTGAAGTACTCACCAACCACAAAAAAGTGGCAACAACAGTAATAACAAAGTCCTAAAACAAAAATAGCAATAATTAACGGTCAATTTAAAAATATTAAATTTTAAATCCACAATGAAAAAATAGGTTACATTCAACTTTATGGTACTAAGGAATGGCCTTTATACTATTAAAATTATTAAAAGATCACACTCAGTATAGTACCTGAAATACAAGAGTTAACAAGATTCATTTCCTCTGGGGTCTTATGATTTTTACAGTAGAAACCAAAGTGTTCCACAGCTCTCGCCATAGTCTTACCTGAGTCATCTACTTCCCAAATCAGACCTTAGACCCCATCATCACCAGTAACTCTGTGTTTCCATAAATCTCTTTGGATCGCCTATTCTCCATCAGCACCTCCTTCCCCCTCACTCTTTGGCGTCCCAATCTCCAAGAGTCCTGACCCACTAAGACCTATAATCTGACCCTACCACTTTTGGGGGTGGGGCAGTACCTGGGATCGAACTCAGAACCTTGTGCTTGCAAGGCAGGCACAGTGCCACTAAGCTAAATCCCCAGCCACTGACTGACCCTTCCACATTTTTACTGCCTCAACTTCGCTCATGTTAACATGCCCCTTAATTTATATTTTAAGTTTGTTAATCCCTTGAATAAACTCTCCATGCCCTTATCTTTCTCCTATTTCTTCATACTGTTCTGGTAAAATCCTAACTTTAATTAAATCTAATTCTCCACGAGATGGGCAATAAGACAATGGATGCAAAGAACAAAACCAGGTTTAAAAAAAATTCATGACTATTAATTTTAAGAATGCTCACCATATAAATAAAAGACAAAAACAAACAAACCCAAAAAATGTCCCAAGACACCTTATTACGGTAATGGCCTACTAAATCCTTTGCTATATATAACATTTCCAAGAGTAAAATGAGAAGTTTTGATATCTAGAATAGTTTTTTATTAAACCAAAGAGATGAAAGGGGGAAAATTATTCTCCTTAATATCTGCTGGGGAAATAAAATTCTGTCCAGTAATACTGGTGCCAATGATCTAATTAACAGTTTAAATATCCATCTGTACAATATATAATATAATGCTTTGTTTGGTCTTCTGGAAATTCAATGACCAAAGTGGGAATAACACAAAATTTATAGGTTTAATGTTACTCTAAGCAGATGGGTACATGTGAGGCTCATATCTGCAGCAAAAATCTTTCTAAGTCCAGACATTTTTAGGGTATATTATGGAAGTATTTTGTTTTTTAAATACTGGTTTAGATTTTAATTATTTTGCCAGTCATCTTTAAAAAGTCATTTATTTAGGATAAATATCAGTACTTTCTTATGAGATATAAGACATGCCATATAGCTTGCCCACTTGGCCAAGACAGCACTAAATAGCTTGTGATTAGATCAAAACCTAATGCCACTTGTACAAACATGCAGGTATCCACATTTTACATTTAAGCCCTTCTTAAAAAAATGAAGATCAAAGAAAAAATGACAGTGCTGGGGATTTAGCTCAGTGGTTCCTCTGCCTGCCTTGCAAATGCAACATCCCGAGTTCAGTCCTCAGTTCCAAAAAAAAAAAAGAAAAAATGACAGAAATATCTTTAGCTGACATTCTCTGCACTGTGGGAGCACTGTGCTGTACTCTGCTGTACCTTCTGCTGCAGACAGACATCTTCTATGTTTGCACCAGAAATATAATGCCTTTTGGAGAACTGATAAATAATATAAGGTGAACATACATTAAACAAGTTCTCTCTAGGCTCAATCACACCTCCAACCAATGTTATGTCAAATCCCTTTAATTTTCATGTATTCCTTCCAAATTCTTTACTAAAAATCACACTGTTCTTCCTCCTTACCTCCTTCACCTTCCTACTATGCTCTTCAAGTCTACTTTGTTAATAGTTTAAGGCATGACCTTATATTTCAAAAGCAGGAACTTTTCTGAAAATGATGCATAAAATAAAAAGAGGGTGAAGGAAAGCGAGGCATTATTTTGGTCCCTGTGGACTGTGTCTGTTCCACTCAGGACTGTAGTCACAGTGTAATCTAAGGGAACAGTGTCACCTGGAATTCTGTAGTACAAAACTGCAGCTGCCAAGGGCAACTCTGCAAGTTAGGATATGATTCATTGCAAATTTTTAGAACTGGGGATACCACCCTATTTTGTTTGGCTTAATTTCCCTGTATTCTTGGTTCCATACTGCTTAGAAGCCTTAAGCATCTGCTACTTAACACAAACACATGCACACAAAGTACTATATTTACTTAAAAGAGAACTAAAGTGGATTGAAAATTTCAGTTGAAATACTTCTGGGAATACCTTAGCACAGAATTGAGAATATTGCTGAAAAAGCAATCTTTGTTAATAAACAATACCTAAAAAAATCAATGTTATATTTAAAAATCTGGGTATCTGAAAAAAACCCTTTATATTTATATGGTTAATTAAAAGCAGAATTCAAAACTTAAACAAGAAGCATTAATTACATGTTATAACAAAAACATTTATGGAACCAGTTCTAGAATCACTTTATATGACCACTGACCATTCTTAAATAAAAAATTGCTTTGCACTTCCAGGATGATGCAACTACATCAGTTTTATAGTTTTTCTTTTTTTTTTTGGACCAGGGATCGAACTCAGGACCTTGCGCTTGCAAGGCAGGCGGTGGAACTACTAAGCTAAATCCCTGGCCCAGTTTTATAGTTTTAACAGAGAGAAAAACCCTCTCCAGAACGGATGTAAATGTTGCTTTATGAAGTATGGTATAGTATTTTTTAAAGTTTATTAGACAAAATTTTATTTTAAAAATTTATTAAAATTTTTTTGAAATACTGACAAGGCAGGAAACATCTAACGAATTTTAACAAGATATAATTATGTGATCACCAGAGTCCCTTTTTATTTTTAACTTTTTTATTATATTTTAGGAAAATGTATAGTTTTCTTTCCTATGTTTTTCAATACATAAGAAACAATAAATCTGCACTGTAAAAGACTATTTCATTCCTTACTTACCCTTTGCATTCTTTATGATCCAGGCAGCAAAAATTAAAAATAAATAAACAAAACTTTAATAATTTCTTCATATTTAGATAATTTTCCCTTTAAGGTACATACAAATAATTAGCAGACAAGTGTTAACTAGTATCACAAAAATACCTCTGTTTCGCTTTAAGTTAATAATGACTTTGAAGTTATTCTTTTATAGTGAAGATAGTTTACAACCATGGCTTATCTCTGGATTTGCCACTGATAATCTAGGGCAACGTCTATTCCTTGAATGTCAGACATTTTATTTCTAGTTCAGTGAGTTTGGAAGCCATGAAGGGCATCAGGATTTCAAATCCAAATCCTCTGCTGGCATCTCAAAGATCCAAACTTGCTCCTGGATGCCACCATTGCTAAATGTAAGAGTCATCTGGTCACATTTAAATTAAGTGGTTTTAGCAAGAAAGCTGCATGGGCAGCATATAAAGGATGAATATGATCGTGTTCCCAAACACTGTATTAAAAAAAGAAGTGAGTCAGATTTGATCTGTGGACCATAATCTGCTGTTCCTTGATACAGACAATTAAGCTCAATAAGATATAGTAAAGGCATAAAGAGGGCCTTTGAAGAAAGATAAAAAAGGCCAGGAGTAGGAACACTAATGGTATGACCTGCAATTCTCAAAGGCATTAATTTCTACTTAATTTTTCTATTTGCAACTTAATAAGCTCTATCGCCTGTTTTAACAATGACAGCTCAACTTCACAACACACACCAAAACATGTTTAACTTATGTCAAATGTTCTGATATCTAGTAAAAATACCTACACTTAGCTTCCAACATAACTTGTACACTTATGTAAATTACTTCATATAAAAAGAAATGAAGTGCTTACTCACAATCATGGGAAGTTTATGACTATCCCGGTACAGGTTTGTGTAACCAACATAAAGCAGAAGGGCAGCAATGCAGTATAAGAATACAAAGACTGCAAATGTAACATAGAATTGTGCAGAAGAGGAGTAATCTCCTACGAGGACGTGACTTTTCCAATCTACACCACAAACATTTGAAGATGACTGAAATGATGCCTGATTCAACCTATTAAAAAAAACGGCTCAAATAAATGTATGAATTACTGGACTCTTCAATAAATACAGAATATTAAGCAGAATACTAAAACGACATTTCAAAACATACTCCCTAAAGATATCAAAAACATTTTTTTAAAAATGGTAACTGAAATACTTAAACTAAAACTTTCACAATACACCTACCATTTAATCTGGTAAGTGGATTATGACAGAATGAATACAGACTGAATTACATACTTTTACACTGAGACACTACCTTCCTGTAATTAAACAAACAAGCAGATTAGGTGGGATTTTACCAAATATTTTAGCTTGAGACACTTCTATTCCAGAAGGCAGTGTGTGTGACTAGCCCCAAGAGAGCCAATTATAACAATGATTCACATATTTTAAACCTTAGATTAGTTGTTACCTGAAAAATCACACTGCCTCTTATTTTCCCTATTTATAAATTACAAAAGCACATATCGCTAAAGATACTGAACAGATTCCAGAATTAAACAGAAGGGAAAGCACATAGAAGGGATTTGATAATTAGTTAGTACTCGTAAGATTTTAAACATTCTGACATATATGACTTTATTTAAATACCAAAACATCTTTAAAAGGTAATATTTTTAATTTACTGGACAGAAAAATTGAGTTTTATGTCAAGTAAGTTAAGTGGAAGATTTATATACCAGCTTAAACATAGAACACATCAATGAATATTGAAGTCACACAGAAGACTTTAAAATCTAAATTTTCATTCTTCTTTAAGAGTAGGAGCCAGGCGTGGTGGTGTATGCCTGCAATCCCAGCACTTGGGAGGCGAAGGGAGGAGGATCACCTGGAGTTTGAGGACTACATGGTGAGGTCAAGGCTAATTAGCCCAACTACACAGTGAGGCCTTGTCTCAAAAAAATGAAAAAAACAAAAAACAAAAAACAAGATTATGAAAGTATGGTTTTGTGTTAGGGAAAACAGGAATTCTTTATATAAATATACATCTTAAAAACTACATAAAGAACGCTATTCAATAATGGCAAAAACATGAGAAATCTAGATTTTTGCTTCTCTATGTTAGGGTTTCCCCACTACAGCAATAGACTAGTCTTTATTTTTTTCTTTACAATCCACCCTGGGACAATAAGATAAAAATGCTGAGGCAATGTCATATTAATACCAAATTTTGTAAATGCTTATTCTCAACTGCTGCATTTATTTCAACATAGACTAGGAAAAGTCTATACATGGATACTGGTCTCTGTTCTATAGTCTGAGTAGCAAAAATCAGAAACTTTATAACATCCTCTACATAATAAATTGTTGAAAATCTTAATGATTCAGTATGAAAGTAAAAAGAATTGTTAACTTAAAAAAACAACTCACTCACCTGAATGGATAACCAAAAGTAGCAGTGACAGTTTTATTCTCAGTCACATTAGGACGACAACTCACTAGAATTTCTGTTTTGCCCTTAAAACCCCCACAGGTGGCAAAAGAGAAAATGGCAGCAATCTACATAGGGTATGGGAAAAAGAAAGAAAGAAAAAGAAGTATTACTATATTCAAAACAAGGGTCATTAAAACATCAAGTACGTTGACTCTCAAAAACTGGCTCAATAACATTCTAGAAACTGCTAATCATAAACTAAATGTAGAGTAAAAAATATTTTAAAATTTATTTCCAAAACTCAATAAATGTCATTTTATTTTCTCTTGAGTGTAACAGAGAAATTTATATTCTAATCTGTATATCATTCTCTCATACCTGAATGTATCTACTAAGGTGTATGAAATTCAGAGAAGAATCGTTTATTACTATCAAAATAAAAAGGGGTAAATTATAGAGATTATTTTTATTTGCAGCCATAATACTGATGAACTGTAAAGACGAGAAGTTGTGTGCAGGGAAGAGATGTTACTTCATGAGCTGTGAAGTAACAGGAAAATTGTTTTTCTGATCATGCAGATGCTTAAAAGAATTATGATCTTCTCTGAAATGGTATTTATAACAGGGGGGAAAAATTGGGAGCATCCTAAATATTGACAGGGAAACAAACAATAGTCCATTTGTATAAAGGACCATAAAGATGTAAAATGTTGGGGATTATTTAATAATATAAAAAAATGTTTACCACACATACAATTTGCTTAAACAATGTATTGTACATGTTCTATATCTTTGCATATGTAAAATTTAGAAAGGTCTTGCACCAAAATTTTAACAGTGGTCACCTCTCAAGGCAACAGAAAGTAAGACTGAATTTCTTTTCTATTTGTGTTCTAAGTTTTCTCCTAAACAAAACTAAAAACCAAGATTACTTTATAGTATCTGTAACTGAGGACTCAAATACTATGTAACATCTATAACTTAAGGACTCTAATATATTGTAATATCTATAATGTAACTGAGGACCTGATCCTTTAGCAAATGCTAACGGCTCTATTTTCAAAACATATTTGGAATCTGACCACTGCATCCTGATCTAAACCACCACTTCTTGCCTGAATTTTGCAATAGGTTTCTAAATGATCTGCCTGCTACTGTCCTTGCTACAATTTCAGTCTATTATCAGCACAATAGGCAAGGTTATCTTTTAAAAACTAATTCTAAAAACTTTATCCTCTCCTCAAACCCCTTCAGTGGTTTATGAAATCTCTCACAATAAATACATTTCACATAGAATCCTTTCCTCCTTTAATATTTTTTTTACCCCAAGTTGCTTTTCCTTTGCCTCACATGTCTACACAAAACTGTTTCCCTGCTACTTCTTAAACTTCTCCATCAGGGCTTTTCTAATGGCTCTCCCTGGAATACATGTTTAATAACTCACTGCTCCCTGTTTCAAAATGATCTTACCAGAGGGCTTTCCCTCCCTGCATTACAAGGAACAGAACCCACTGCTTGCTGCTCTATTTTGTTTCCATCATAATTTTATCACTGACTTAAACCATGCTTAATGTTTTTCTTTCCCTAGAATGGAATCTTGAAGAGGTCAGGAACCATCTGCTCAAGGCCACAAGCCCCAGGAGGTGGTAGATAAAATCCAATGCAGATGAGCTGCTTTATCACAGGCCCAAAAGCAAACAGACCAACTTAGTACGGACTTAACTTCTGATGTCACAAGCCAAAATTCTTATTGTTAAAAACTAATTATCTCATGTATATTGTAGTATTGAAAAGTTAACACAATTGATATTAGTGTTTCTAATAAGTTATTCTAGGGTCTTGAGTTTTGTATGCCATAATCAGTATCACAGTAACTACTGAAGTAATTTTTCCCCATAAAGAAGAAATATGTGAAAAAATCTGGTTACAGAAAGTCTGAAGTGATGACCAGCACATAGCCTGGGGTCTTCTGTTAAGAATCTGTAGATAAAGACAGAAGAATGGGTAGGCTCTCAGAATAAAGATACATGAAAACAAAACACCAAGAAATGAGTTTTGGTCAGAAACTCACATTTGGGGTTAGGAAAAACAAAAGAAAAACAAACAGAAAAATGAGACACACAAATTGAACCAGTAGAACAAAATAGGCCAGAAGTGGATTGGTGTATACAAAGAAATTACATCTAACAAGGTAGGCATTGTAGATCACTGAGGAAAGGCATGTGATGATTTGAAAGACGTTCATAAACTCTGAGACAACTCTTCAAGAGGTGGAACATAATTTCCTTTTCCTTATTATGTGGAATGGACCTAGTGCCTTGCGTTTAGAAGAGTATGACAAAAGAAATGGTTGTCTTCTAATATGAGCTATAATATATTATATGCAACTTCTGTCATGCTGTTCATCCTCCACATACTCATTATCTGAAGGAAGCCCGCTGCTATGTTGGAAGGATACTCAAGCAACTTATAGAGAGATCCATGAGGCATGGAATCAAGGACCACCGGCAACCACATGCCTGAGCTTAGAAGTGCAACTCTGTGGCCCGCCAGTCACGTGAGTGAGATGCAGACCTGGTGATGACCGCAAGCCTGGTCAGCAGTTTGACTGCAACTTCAAGGCAAACCACACTGCTATGCCACACTCAGATTCCACCGATAGAAACTAAGATGACAAATGTCTTGATGCTCAGCAAGGACAATTTATTGGGCATTAACAGACAAATACAAGGAAAGGCTATTCAATAAATGTAACACTTAAATGCAAAGTCTTTAAGAAGTAAAATCTGCTAGGTATGGTGGAACACGCCTATAATTCCAGCACTTGGGAGGCTGAAGCAGGAGGATCACTGCAAATTCAAGACCAATCTGGGCTACAAAGCGAGACACTGTCTCTAAAACAAAACAGGAGAATCTGCGATCAAATAGAAAGAATTTAACATTAAAAAAAATTAATTACAAGAGATTAATTTCAATTACAGAAAAGACTTTTAAAATTAAAAAATTAGCTTTTGAATAGAAAGCAAGCTACAAACTAGGTGAAATTTATGATAATATTACAAGAAATCTACTAGCCTATAGATTTCTGAGAATCCATTGCTTATGTGTACTGAGAGACACATATATGAATGTTTACACTGACAATGTTTATAATATCAAAAGTGGGAAGGGGAAAAGCTACAGGAAAATTGGTAAGATACAGTAGTATATTCTTGCAATATGAAGTTATAAAGCAAAAAGTAACTAGCAACAAAAGCTACATATGTCAATATAGATGAGTCCTAGAAATCAAACACTGGTTAAAAAAAATATTATGTAAGACTACCCAGAAACCATCCCCATCCCCCCGACCGACCCCCCCGAATGGGGGATCGAACTCTGGTCCTTGTGCTTGCAAGGCAGGAGGCACAGCCACTGAGCTAAATCCCTGGTCCCAGAAACCATTTTTAAAAGCTCTTTTTGCATCATTTTTTTCAAGTCCTCACTATTTTTCACTGGGATTAAACCACTAGGCTCTTCCTCATTTCTAACCTGATTCTAAACACACCATCTACAATGCGGGCTCTAAAGCTGCAGTATCTAGTAAGATAGTCACCAGCTATCTGTGGCTACTGAATACTTTAAATGTGATTAGTCTAAACTGTGATGTACTCTAAGTGTAAAACACATCCTGGATTTTGAAGATTTAGTATGAAAAAGGTGAAATACCTTCTTACTAATTTTTGTTTGTTTTTTGGTACTGGTGATCAAACTCAGGACTTCTGTTTGCCAGGCAGGTGAGGCGCCATTGAGCTAAGTCCCCGGTCCTTCTTAATAATTTTTACATTGGTTACTTATTGAAATTTATGTATATTTGATTAAATTATATTCATTACACGTATATGTTACACATTACACTTTATATTTATTACATAAAATATGTTAAAATTAATTTCACCCATTTTTTTAGCGAGGCTAATTGAACACTTAAAATTACTAGGTAGCTTGCATTTTAAAATTCACATTGCATTTTTATTGGGCAAAGGTACTTAAGTGATGTCATATTGATGCACACCTGTAATCTCAGCATTTGGGAAGCTGAAGGAGGATTGATATCAGTTTGAGGCCAGGCTGGGTTACATAGTGAGTTCAAAGCCAGCCCAAACTACATAGTGAGACCCTGTCTCAAAACAAAACAAAGCAAAACAACCAGATCATGTCTCTCCTGTTTAACCAGATTTCCTCATTGGTTTTCCAGATCTCTATGTTTTTTTAAAAAGCCCAGACTTTTCAACTTGCCATAACTCACATGACTGATCTAACCTTAAAATTATCTTCTAGATTTACCTGCAATAAATTCCCTGCCAGGTTCTGTATGATTCTGTTACTCAGTACTACTACTCATTGTTCCTGAAGCACAACACATATTTATGTCTTTGATATGTATGTTTCTCCGGCTGGGAATGCTTCCACTGGCTAAGTAGCTCTACCTAATTCCTTGTGACAGAACTCATTATTCTTCTGGGCCGTCACAGGCATTCACTCTGTTACATACTAAACTCTGCAATTGTTATTTATATACATCTATTGCTATATAAAATACAAAACACAATTCTTGATTAATAAAACAACCCCAAATAAATGGGACACTGCCCTGTACAATCAGTGTTGCTGTTAAGACATCACAGCCGGGTGTGGTGGCACAGGCCTGTAATCCCAGCACTCGGGAGGCTGAGGCAGGAGGATCCCGGTGAGTTCAAGACCAGCCTGGGCTACATAGTGAGTTCCAGGTCAGTCTCAACTACCCAGTGAGACCATCTCAAAAAAAACCAAAACAACAAAACAAAACAGACGATCACCTCTTCTGCCCCCTTGCCACACTGCCATGTCTCTACACCTGGTCATGCTTGAGACTTTCAGCGGGTATAGGACAGAACACCTGACACAGCAAGAGATAACTAAATATCTTAATTCAGAAAAATTTAAAATTTTTAAAACTCACAAATAAAATTTTATTTAGAGTCTTATATAACCATTATTCTAAAGCTGCTTTTTCATAACTGGGCATGGCAGCATATGGCGGTAATCTCAGTATCAGGAGGATGAGGCAGAAGGATCCCTCAAATTTGAGGCCAACCTGAACTACAAAGTGAGATCCTGTTTGAAAAGAAAAAACAAAACGAGCTTTTTGTTACAAAGAAAAGTGTCATATTAACAACTCTGGTTTTTATCTTCTTATAGAAAAAAGGGACAAAGCATACATTTTTTATTAAATGAAGCACAAAATAATTTTAGAATCAATGATTCAACCATGTAATTTCTTCCAGTATCCTACTGCCATTTTGATTTAGATTGGAAGTTATTATCTACTGGCACAAGTAGGAAATACTCAAATGTCTATTTAAATGTACTTGTAGACTGAAATATGGAGTTAAAGCTCTATTACCTGCAGATATGTTTGTGTAGTCTTTCCAGTATTTACTTTTTAAAATGTGAATTTATTGTCAACATTTTAATATCAGGATATAGTATTACACACTTAAAATTTTGCATTTCCTATGTATGTGCGTGAAAACAGAAGTAACATCAGACCCATATTCTCATAAAACAATCAGCTGGGTCCCAAGTGACAGACACCATTCGGGACAGGGCGTGTCCTTCAGACTGTGTACTCCTCTACTGTCTTACCCTCAGGACAGCAGTAACTAGGCAACATCAAAAAGATGCTTTTGAGCCGGGTGCCACTATAATCCCAGCACTCGGGAGGCTGAGGCAGGAGGATTGCTGTGAATTCGAGACCAGCCTGGGCTACATAGTGAGTTCCAGGTCAGTCTCAACTACAGAGTGAGACCCTGTCTCAAAACAACAACAACAAAAAGATGCTTTTGTTTTTTCTTCTGAACAGCTTGTTTCATTCATTTACTTTATGACAATTCTACAAGCGCTTACTTCATTTGGAGTACATAGCAAGACTTTAAAACAAACAAAAGTCTTCAAAGAAACTATAGATTGATAATATATATAAAAAAAGAAGCCACATTACAATGTAAAAACAGCTTCTACTTAATCAAATTGTAAGAATTTGATTACCAGAATAGTATCTGAAATTGGGATTGTAAAATATAAATGACTTTTTACTCTGAGCATACAATGCACTTTAAGATACTAACATATAAAGATATGCATCTAAGTTACAGACGCAAATTGGGACTCTGGGTAAAAAAGTATAGACAGGAATTTATGACCCAAAAACGAGACCACTGGGCTTTTCAGCGAGTTATCCATCTTTCAGCCAGAGCCACAGACTAACTCCCACTCTTAGACTCTGCTGTCAGATGGTTCTGAGAATGCTGGCATTCATCTCGTTTACGGGTCCACATGTTTCTAGTCATTCACTATCAGGTTTCATCATTAAGCTGAAGTCACCTACTTACATTTTCTTCTGTTCAGTGTTGTTTATGAAAAACATATGATTGAGCCAGGCATGGTGGCACATACCCTCTAATCCCAGCACTCTGGGAGGCTGAGGCAGGAAGAACACAAGTTCCAGGCTAGGCCAGGCAACTTGGCCACCTAGTGAGACCCTAGGCCAAAATTTCAAAAACAAACAAAAGGCAAAAAGAGCTAGAGATATAACTTCATGCAAAGGACCTGGGTTCACTTCTCAGCACCACAAACACACCCTGAAATCTTTAGAAGTAGACTATATATCCTGTTTTTACTTTAAATCAAATGACCATTTATACTTAAGATGAACTATGACAGTGTTTGCTTTTTCAATCATAAGATTAGATGCCGAGAGCCAAGGAACTAATTTTTATGGATCAACTTTTTTTTTTGTTTGTTTTTCTGAGACAGGGTCTCACTACATAGTTGAGACTGACCTGGAACTCACTATGTAGCCCAGCTTGGTCTCGAACTCACAGCCACTCTCCTGCCTCAGCCTCCCGAGTGCTGGGATTACAGGCGTGCACCACCATGCCCGGCTTTATGGATCAATTTTAAAGCCTTTACTAAAGATATGAATTTTGAAGTTTTGTTATTAACGTGGATATTTCAGTGTATTCCCATATGCACTGAGCAATGAAGTAACTTACCAAGTGCTCATTTCACTCTTCTCCCTCTGCCTCTCATAGACAGTCCTAGAGTCTGCTAGGCCCATTTGTTCTATAACCCTCAAGAATTTGGATTACAATAAGTAAACTCTAATGTTCCTGAAGAAAGAGTTTTCCTAACTTTTAATCATTACACGTTGAAACATCTTTTTGTTACCTTTATTCTTAAAACACTTATTAAGCTGTATATGGAACTATAAATCTCCAAACAACCTAACTACATTTATTTTAAAATAATTTTCAGGCTATTAAATTATTTTCATGTCCTTTGGAGTTGAATCAGAATCTCGATTGTTGATCTGGCTGGCTATCTTGAAGTGTGGCTGTCACTTTATGGAAAACAAAGTAGTTGCTGCAATTGATAAACTTTGAGCTTTTATGTAAAATTTAGTTTCCTTCATGTGTTTTAGGGCATTTGAAACAGGCTCAAGTTGGTATTGCCCCCCTTTCTATTCTGGTCTAGTAGCTCTATGGTCTTTTGTCCCAAGGCTTTTAAGTCCCCTAGATCAGCACACCTTATGATGGGAGCCCCAAATCACCAACATATGAGAATATTCGTTATCACAAACCTAGACCTTCAGCCAGCAAGTAGATTGGTCCAAGTTTTGTACTTGGAGGCTATTTCTCTTTCCACCCTTTCGTAGTAAGTACACAGCTGTACGTAAGACATTAAGTCCAGATAGATAGACTTCCCTATTCTGCTCTCTATCTAGACTCCTGAGAGAGCTCCCAAGACTCAGAACTCATAAAATAAAACATATGTATATGAATACTAAGGCATTATTTACATTTTCCAATGTGTTGACATTTGCTTTGATTAAGCAAATGCATTGGAGGATAAAACTGCCGAGCCTTAGTAACAATCAGCCTTAGTACCAAACTATTTCATTGCCACACACTAGCAGTTAAACAGTTTCACCTAAGAATGTCTTTGATGAAGCAGTTATTTTTTATTAAGTCCGACACACTTAACATTTTGTGTGATGAAATGGAAAGTGCAGACTTTTGCTGCATACCAAATATAATGCCTGTCTCCACAGAAAGGATTCAAGCAATTGAGCTGTAAGCTGAATCACTCACTTTTTTTATATCACTAAATGCTCTCCCATCTTCACAAATTATGGGAAATTCTATCTTCATTATCTTACCAGATATTCATTCAGCCTACTTCAATGTGGCTTCTGATTTGACTGGAACATGGAATTGCTCTTGCTAAAGCTACCACCAGCCTCTTGGCTACCAAAACCAAGGAACACATTTTAGTCCTTATTTTACTTAACCTCTCCATCGCTCCTAACAATTCTGAGTACTCTTTACTTGAAATTCTAATAGTGATGCCAAGATATTATTGCTCTCAATCTTTCTAGTGATTCTTTTTCTCTGCTGGCAAACATATTATGAATATCCGGCCCATACATAAGTGTTTTAAACTCTAGGTCCACAAACACAACTGCACACAGAGTAACAACATTTTATGATCTTAAAGATCTTTCATAGCCTTAATGACCTTCCACAAATATTTGCTCCTCTTCCACTTAGTGACTTACCTTGGATAATGACCCACCACCAACCCACGCCAGAAATATGGCAGTCATCTTAAGAGTCCTCCTTCTTTAACTTCTAAATATATTCTAATTTCTAAACCTCTCTATCTTCATTACAACTAATTTTAAGCTCTAATAAATTCTTATGCAATATATCTCCCTCCTCCAATTCTGATCCTTTCTTTTCAATCCATCTTCTACTGCTAACAAAATAAAACAATTCTAAAAGGCAACTATAATAGTACACAAGATCCTAGTGAGATAATTGACAATGTGAAATAGGAAGAAAAGGGCTAAAGGTGTAAGGAAAGTGGGAAGGGTAGGGAAAAGAAAAAATAGAAATAAAATGTTTGTAAATGGGGAGAGGAGGAGCGGGTGAAGGGAGGAAGGGGAAAAAAAGAGAACCAAGACCTGTCGTGTAAAGGTACAAGATCCCAATAACGAATGTAACTGTACTGTATACCTAAAATGTACCAATAAACTAAAAATAAATTAAAAAAGGCAAGTTTAATTATATTATTCACTTGGATTCTGGGCTTATGTAGAAACTATCCAATAAAAAAACCAATATTCTATACCTAGTACACAGGCATTTTTCTAGTGAAAGGATCCAAGATTAACCCCAAATGTAGCAAGCCCTTTGGAACCTGTCAGAATCATCTCAAACCACATCCTCTTTACCACTATGTATAGATGCCAGCCAACTCCCAATTACTTTCAGTTCACATACCAGGCTGTGCTGCTTCAACTTTTCACCCCAATGTACATCAGATGCCCTCAGCTTGGAGAGCCACCCTAACTTGCTCCCCAAGTGAACAAGTACTCATCCTTCCAGTGTTCTTTCATCTATGAAGTTCTCCCTAGCTTATCTCTCTTTCTTTCTCCCTATACTTTGTAGACACCTTTATTATAGTATTTCTCATAGGACATTTTCAAATCCTCCATCCTTAAGAAATCTTGAGGAAAAGATCATTTTATTCAGGTCTGTATGCTAGTGTTTACCATAGTGCTTGTATATAATATACACTCAAATATTGCTTGAGTAAATATTCACGATAACATTAACAATATGCTGTTTTATCACAAAATTATTTCCTGCATAATATAAAATTGAAAGTATTTCCACAAGAAGCTTAAAAGTTTCTCCCAAATACTTCAGAAAACGAATGAATCTATCACTAGCACTTCAAAGAAAAAGTCTATGATTTTTAAAAATTGAAAATACAAGCACAAAAAGAAACTTCTTTCAAGTAAAAATCTTCACGTAAAGCTTCTCAATCTTGACATTTTTGTGGTGCTGGGATTGTAATTCAGGGCCGCACATGTGCTAGGCAAGCTCTCCATAAAGGCCATTCCCCCCAGCCTCCTAATCTTTAAATTTGATTAGCCTGGTTAATTATGTAATTTCTCTAGGAATTTTTAATTTTTTATGCACAAATAATGTCCTTTATATTAATCCTGGATACAGGTTTGCATAAAAATTCATGTCTTTAAAGTGGGTATTTGTGTGAAATAAGCACTATTTTGATTTTCAGAGAAGCAGCAAAACTTTGGGATGTGGTGTATGGAGGAAATCAGAGAATGGTGTATGTACTCATCAGAGAATCTTGAGTTTCTGTTACTTTTTAAAAACATCCTAGCAGGAAACTATAAGTTTCTCCTCTTCTTTACTACTTTATCACGAAAACAAAGGGTAAAGAGTTACGGGCATAAATGTTGCTGACTATAAACACGACCTGCCTGCATATTGGACAGAGGCCAGCTGTCTATTAATAAGGTCCTGAAAATCACCATCGAAATATGTTCTGGGCCACGGAGTTCAAAGGAAACCTTCAGTGCCTGGTAAATTTACTAAACCCTCCAAGTAGACTGATCATTGCCAAAGTCAAATGAGTAAGTCTCCTTTCATGTTAATGATTGTGTTTCACGAATGGACTCGCTTGCAAGGACCTAACACAAGCTTGACGTCCGTCCCTTCCTGGCATGCTGGAAAATGAACCGAATTCACTCGATAAGTTTCCCCTGCTTCCCTGACTCACAGTTTCATTATTTTTAACAAGAGCCGGCCTTAAAAGCAAACTCAGGGCGCAATGTTCGCCCGATCTGGTCCACTGGGGAGGAGGGCGCGGGCGGCCCGGACTCCTGTTGGCCCGCAGCAGGAAGGAAGCCCGCTCTCGCTTCGCGGGCTGCAGCGGGGCCCGGAGAAGCGCAAGCCC
>NW_022900916.1:10428437-10445090 GCF_012274545.1 Fukomys damarensis
GAGGACTCGTGGTTCGACGCCCGCCCCGCCCGCTCCGCTGTCCTCTGCGTCCCGTTGGCCGCTCCCACCTCCAGCCATGACGCGCCGCACCGGCCCCACTCACCCACTCCAAGACCTTGATGAAGCCCAGCGGCTCTTTGAGCGGGACCAGGTTCATCTGGAAGGCGGACATCCTCTGAGGGAAGGAGGGGAGAGAATGAGGACGGCTGAGCGGAGGAGGAGGGGACCCGTGAGACCAGGGCAGCTGGGCGGCAAGGACAGGAAGGCGGGGCGAGAAGGCCCCGCCCCTGGCCGCACCTGCCCGAGCCCGCTGACCCACTGACGAACTACGTAGAGGCAGGACGCCATACCGTGTACATCACGTCCGCTTCCTGAAGCCCGACCCCTGGCGTGCTGTCGCTTTCTGCGCACGCGCGCTCTCTGACCGGCTCTCCGTTTCCGGTGCTTTCGCCGCCTCTGGCGCTCGCGCACGCGCAGTAGGGAACCATAAGCGGATGGTTCTTTTCTATGTGACCCACCTCTTGCTGGCAGTACCCATCTTCTAGATGACTTCACGAACTGTTGACACAGATGAAGTGTTTCAAAGCTTGTGTTAAGGGCCTTTAATTAAAGTGGTGGAAAATTCTTGCAAAACAGTGGCCTTCTGGCGACCTGCACTTGGTAGGGTGCCTCCGGAACGTGACTCACTGAACATTCCTACAAAGATTGTTTTTTCTCAGTTATTGGAGCCAGAGTTGAAGGAGGAAATCACACCTATTAGCAGAAGTCCTGGCTGCATAGGCTTTTGATGGCCTATCTACCCAGTCTTCCTTGGGAGCTTCCTGCAGAAGGCAACTCCCTCAGGAGCTTCCTAGATGGTACCTCCTTTTGGTGCTGGGGCTCCAGCTGGCGATCTGTAGTCTGGCTTTTCACTACCTGCCATATTCTTGGACAGCTGAAATAGTGGCCTGTTCGTGAATGTGTTAAGATTGTTAACATTATGAAATACCTGGTAAATAAGAACAAAAGAACTTCAGCAAGCAAGAGGATCCCAACAGGTACTTATCTGTACAGTAATACATCAGTTCACAAACACTTCTGTTCCAGAATAGTTCGGTTGGTGAACAGAAATATTCAGCAAAGTCTTGCTTCCATTTTTAAACTCTGCATCAGGTGACGAACGCAACTGTGGCCATCTTCCATGTGTGAACATGAACTCAGTCATCTTCCCTGCTCTGACATCGTGGTCTTCTCTTTGAGATTGTGGTTATAGACAGACATATGTACACTTGCTGTGAAGTTTTTTTGTGTACTTTTTAGCACATCCAGTACTGTACAGTATTATTTAATCCAGCATGGCTCCAAAAAAGTGCAGAGCAAGGATGGTGGCAAAAACAGCAGAAACGAAGGTGACAATGTGCAGAAGAAGTTTTTGAAGAAAATAAACATTGTATTTAAGAAAGATGTTGTAGAAAAGCATGAACATAGTGTTCATGTGACTGATTTGGCCTTGGAGTACAAGATGGCGAAGTTGACAATCTCAAAAGAAAGAGGGTAGAAAAGCATGAACATAGTGTTCATGTGACTGATTTGGCCTTGGAGTACAAGATGGCGAAGTTGACAATCTCATCTATTTTGAAGAATAAAGATCCCATCAATGGGGCTGATGTGGCAAAAAGAGTAACAGTTAACTAAGCAGAGGACACAAGTGCTGGAAGAGGTGAAAAAACTTGTTAGTGTGGTTAAATGAGAATCAGCTGGCAGGTGATAGTGACTCTGTTCTGTGAAAAAGCTAGGCAGCTGCAGTGATTTACTACAAGAAAATCCCTCTCCACGTGTAACAAATGATGAATTTAAAGCCACTAGAGGGTGGTTTAATAAATTCTGCAAGACCAGTGGCATATACAGTGTAATAAGACATGGTGAGGCTTCCTGTTTTAACAAGGCTGTTGCAGAAGCCTTCAAGAATTCTCAGAATTCATGAATGCAGAAGGATATGTTGCTTAACAAATGTTGAACTGCAGTGAAATAGGGCTTTTTAGGAAGAAGATGCTGAACAGAACCTATATCAAGCCCCCTTAAGGAATGAATAAGTTGGGAAAAGGTACTGCTGGGGCAGAGTGAGCAGCAGAAGGCACTTGTTGAGCATTCCACTGAGAAAGAGGAAGACTGAGAAAAGGTTAGCAGTGATGTGATAAAATCCATTATGGTGAAATGGAATGATTTCTTTGAGAAGAAAAGCCAGGATTTCTTTGCGAAACACCACACCAACATGACTCTATTGAACAGAGTGTTGGAGCTGATGGAGGAATATGTGGTCTCTTATTTCTGGAGGGTTATACAGTTCCGGAAAAATTGACATTAAGCAGGTTTTTTAGGTCAAAATTTACCCTGCAGCTAAGAGACAAGAGAGGAAACCCATGCAAGTGATTTCCCTGATGTCCTTATGGTAGAGGAATCATCCTCCAATGAATAACATCCTCCCCATCTACCTTCCTGTCCTTTATATCAAAAGTTGCTTCGAGCAAGGTTAGTGTTCTCTCTCTTCACACTACTGTACTTTGTTCATATTTTTGTGGTTAAAAAATACATATGGTTCAGAATGGATTGATATTATGGGGAAATTTGGTTCAGTTCATAACCAGTGTGGTTCATGGCCAGAATAGTGGAATGAATTAAATTTGTGAATTGAGGTAACACTGTATATGGTAAGTGCCACTGAAGTAATCCCATCAAGGCAGCTGTTCTTGAACATCTTTCTTGTAAGGCTAACCTTCCTTCCATCCCTTTCTCCCCACTCTGTGCTGGAGATTAAACCCAAGGCCTTGTGCATGCAAGGCAAGTACTCTGCCACTAAGCTGTACCCTCACCCTAACCCGGTCTCTTTTGAGGCCTGTCTCTATGTTTGGTTCCCAGAATGCAACAGGAATGTTTCCATTTTGGTAGACAATATATTTATTTTTTTCCTGTCTCAAATCTTGAAGTTCCCAGCACATTGCCTTGAGTTCAGTGGCACCTAATGGGTGAATGCAGATTCCACTTATTAAGCAGGCATTGTAGATGCCCCTGTACCTAGGTCAGTGGAGGGTGACTGCTACCCAGTGCACCTGAGACCAACATGAGCCTAGTCCATGTCTTTGAGCCTTCGTGTTCTCTCGGTCTCACTCTTTCTCCTTTCCCCCTCTAGTATTTTTGTAACTTCCAATATTTCCCTTTTTATTCTCTTTAGCCTTTCTCCTAAACCTGTACTCCTGTTCTGTCGAGGCTTGTTGAGTAGGCACCTGGAGGTGGAGTAACAGGCAGGATTATTTAGCTTGAGGTTCGTGTTCAGAAAGATTCAACTTAGACTCAATGTTATTTCCAAATGAGATAGACAACAGAATGATGCACACTTTACAATTTTAGTTAGTAAGAAGTTTGAAGGTCCAAAATAGTCAGGGGCATGGTGGCATGGGCTTGTAGTCCCAGCTACTCTGGAGTCATACACAGATGAGACCTGCTTAGTGAGATCCTGTCTGTTAAAAAAAAAAGGGGGGGTGGGATCTGAAACTCATTTTCATTTATTGAAGGTTTCAGAAACTGAAATTCACTTATTGAAGGTTTCAGAAACTGAAATTGGATGAGCCCTTTCTGACTTTGTGATCTTTGCTTTGTGTTGCTTCTCTCCTGCCTTGTCTGCTTTCTCTTCTGCTTCTTGTTCAGTTCCACCAGTGGGAGGCCTGGTGGCTGTTTCTCCTCAGGAAACCTTTAGTGCTAGATAGAGCACACCCTAGAGCTTTAAGAAGCCCCCTTCCTTGGCCCTGTGCCACTGTTTTTTAAAGGTAGTGACCACTTAAGGTGAGCAGAACCAATCAGGTCACTTGTCAGGATTCACTCATGGGAACCACCTGAGTCCAGCCAAGCAAGCGTGAGCCACAGCATGACCTTCAGTTATGTACAGCCCAGCACTGCTGCTGCCAGTCAGTCAGCTCAGGGGGCACCTGCCTTCCTGAAAAGGAGCTGGCAGTGGCTGGCAGAGCCAGTGACATCTGACTAGGCAACATGATAGTTGTGAAATTATTTTTATGTTCGCATAACAGAAGTGTTGAAATAATACCATTTCATCAAAGTCACAACTGTTCAAAATCTGTGAAGGACATTCACATGACTGTACCATGCTGACTATGATCCTGGTCATTTTTTAATTTGTTGCTCAACTCTAAGGAAAGAGCTAGAAACTCTGAGCACAACATGTTCCAAATGTACCCACCCCCATTATGAAATAATTCTTGTTAATGCGAAATTGTCACGTCTATCTGAGGTAGTGTTGCTGAAGCATGCTCCTTCATCAGTAGCATAACCATGGCTAAAATACCTATATAACTTGCCAGGGTTTCACTTTCTCTTTGTTGTGTACAAATCATGTGCCAGGTTTTGATACTTGTGATTTAAGTATGTTCAGAGGGCCAAGAAGGTGGCTATATTTAGGCAGTTCCTGTCACTGGCTAACTACAATATTCATTTGTTTTTCTCAATGGGAATAAAAAATTTCAGTCACTTTATTTGTAAGATTTTGTGGCTAATTCCCATCCAAAATTTTTCTGAATATATAGCATTTAACATGAGTATATTAAAAAAACCTGAGTTTCCCTTATACACAGATAGTTTTTCTTTTCACTAGTGAGTTGAACAGTCATTTTAGAAAAATTTTTAAACAACTCTCCATTTATCTAGTTTTACAACAGACTGATTCAAGATATGGGATATCTCAAAATAATTAAACCACAGCCTTTTAAAACTAAACTTTGAGTTTTAACACAGTAACGATGTAGCCATGTTCAGAGTGTGCATCTGTTTAAAAAAATAAACTTTGAATTTTAAAATTTGTCATAAAAAAGAAATTAGTATATGACCGCTGACTACAGAATTTTTCAAACTTCATCAGTTGTCTGTTAATGTGTTGTACCACTCCAGGATCCAATCCAGGAATCCACATATAATCTCATGAGGTCTTTCTCAAAGGAGTGTTCAGGGTGGAGGGAAACATGTAAGACAAAATCTTTTTCTATTCTGTTGAAAATGGGAAAATGTGCACAAGAAGAAATCAGTATACAGCAACAGATTGCCCTGAGCCAGAAGCTGCCTGCTCTGTGGTGCTGGAGTTTTAGTGTCTACCCGTTAGGATACTGGTGTCCAGACCACATAGGATAGGTTCAGATACAGACCTAAACTTGGGGCTGCTCTCACAGCCCTGCTCCCTGCCTCATTAGAGTAACTGTGGTCCTCCAGAGAGTCCCTTAAGCTTCTGCTGTCTCTCAGAGTGGGTACAAGTGAGTGATTAACATCCAGTTGTGTTGTCAGAGTCCTGGGGTGAAGCCCTGCTTCTGCCCTGTGGCCTTCCAGTTGTTAACCTCTCTGAGTTTATGTTTTCTCATTTCTGGTCTTCAGAAAGGAAATGAGGTTTAAATTTTGTAATCATCAGATATCACTAGAAGTGCCTGGTACAGAGTAAGCACTGGGTGACTGCTATTTATCATTGTCGCTGTGTTCCAAAGAGACTGCGTGCCTCAGACAACCAATTGGATGGTGAAGAAGCAGCAGAGATTTAGTACGAGAGGAAATCTGTTTAAGGAAGTCAAACTTATTATTTGCTAGGAAGAATTAGAGTAATAAGGAAGACTTTGGCTGATAAAAGAAATGAGAACAGAATTCTAGAAAACAAACAAAAGACTGATACTCACCAGGCAAATATTCTAATCCCCTCTGCCTGGGTCCATTTTGATCTATTTGTGTTGGAAGTGAGCATAGTTCTCGGTACCATTTCAAGCTTAGGTCACCCTTAAGGAATGAATAAATAGGGGTAAATGTTCTCATTTGTAGAGATTAATTTTTAAAATTAATTTTTGGTACATTTTAGGTATACAATATAATAATAATCATCATTGGAAGTTTGCACCTTTACATAATCCATCTTGGTTTTTATTTTTCCCCATACCCATCCCCTCCTTTCAACCCCTCCACTTCTCCCTATTTACAAAGACTTTGTTTCCATTTTTTCCTTTTCTCATGTTAATTCCATTCCCTTCTTTCCTATCGTAAACCCCTCCTACTTCCCTCTTGGACCTTTTCTTCCTATTTCACATTATGTAGAAATCAATTTTATAATTAGGTATGTAAGGAAAAAAAAAGTCTTATACAGAAACTTATTTTGTAGAGCCAGGCTTGGTGGTTCATGCCTGTAATTCCAGCACTTGAGAGGCTAAAGCAGGATTGCCGAGGGTTCAAGGCCAGCCTGGGCTACACAGTGAGTTCGAGACCAGCCTGAACTACAAAGCAAGACCCTGTCTCAAAGAAAAACAAACAAATGAGCAACAACAACAAAAAACTTACTTGCAGTAACATAGCTTGGTGTTTGGATAGTATTTTCCATTTTTCAGAAAACTTTCATAGTCTTTTTGTTCATGTAATCTGTGAATTAAAGGAGAGTGTGGGAATTACAGTCCCCATCTTGATCTTTCAAAAACTGAAGTTTAGACTGAAGAAAACATATCAAGAAAGGCTTCATAGAGGAAGTGGCACAACATTAAAGCTAGAGAGATAAAGAGGGGGAACGCTGTGTATCTCTGAGATGTATATGGGGTTCCCCAGGTGGAATGCTGTAGAGGCTGGGGCACAGCAGCAGAGAGAGACTTCTCAGATCATCCCACCTGTGCAGGGACGGGACCCTGTGTGCTACCCTAAGAGTCTGGGCTTTATTTCCTGACAGCATCTTGCTTTCAGGCAAAGGAGAATGACGCGATCAGATTTTAGTTTAGGAAGATCCCTGTGGTGTTATAGTAGAAGATGAACTGGAAAGATCTTATGTGGGGAGGTTCCTGATGGATGATATGTCTCATCCTGTTGGTCAAGAGATCTGAGGAACCAGGGACAGTGACAATGAACAAGAATGTACAGCCAAGTTGATGTTAGTTGCATAATGCTGCCTGCCACAAAAACTTGAGATTTAGACACAGAAATCCCTGGCTCCTGCCCTTCATTTGTCAGATATATACATTATCAAAGAGCATTGTGATTTAATTTCCTTTGGCTTTAATTTCCTTTACCTAATCTGTGTAATGAGGGTATTTGTATGGCATCAAATGTGCTTATGTTAATTAACATTGGTGGACTACTTCTGGCAACAACAGGAATTGGCTATTAGGACAAATGTGAGGATGCCATAGGCTGATCCCAGACTCATACCTGAGAGTGGCTGGTTCAGTGGGCTGCCTAAGCTGTGTTGCCCTGTCAATGGAGATTGTAGGATCCGGTTTTGAGCAGCTTCTATTGGAAGTAATTATTCAATCTTCTGGAAAGAGTTAAAGGCATCATATTACAGGAAGAGCAGCTCAATACAGAGTAGCTAAATCTGGGAAGCAGCCTATATATCCATCAACAGGTGAATGGATAAAGAAAGCGTGATATTTACCCACAATGGAGTACTACTCCAACCCAATGAAGGATAAATTTAAATCATTTCTAGGGAAATAGATACACCTTGATACCATAACATTAAGTGACATAAATCAGACACACAAGCTTAAATATTGCATAGGTTTCTCGTATATGGGAAACCCAAAGTTTAAATATATAAAAGAGCAAAATAAGAGATAGAATATAGGAAACAGGGAGAACTTTAGCAAATGAGAAGGGGATCAAGAGATGGGGGGTACAGGGGAAGCGGAAGGGGATGTGAAAAGAATTAAGATGTGTTACGTGCATGTGCCAACTCCCCATGAGGAATGTAATCATTATGTACTGCAAATGTGGGCTAATAAAAATGAAAATTAAAAAATAACTATTCAGGGGGTTTCCCCAATTTATTGTTTCCCTGGAAAGTAGGGTGCCCCAAGTATTTTTGCAGAGTTTCACATTTATTAATGTATTATACTCAGGGTTCTCTTGAAATCAGGTGGAAAGCAAAACAATGCCCACTAGTTCTGTATGAATAGTTTGTTTATGCTGTTTGAAGTCACAAAGAGAACTGAGTTCCTGTCAGGGAAAACAGCATGTGATACATCTTGTGGGACACTGAACTGGGTGGATCAAGTATTTTGCTTTAAGCATGCTAGACAGGATGTTTCAAGAATGCCAGATCTAAGATCAGAAACTCAGAAAAATGAATGCACAATAGCCCTACGTCCTGATTCTGGCTGTGTAGAATGTGTGTCAGAACCACCATGGTCTTCTGAATGAAATCACTGTAGCTTTTATTAGGAGAAAACTGTAGAATGTGTGTCAGAACCACCGTGGTCAGAATGTGTGTCAGAACCACCATGGTCTTCTGAATGAAATCACTGTAGCTTTTATTAGGAGAAAATTGCTCACCAAAGTTAACTACTTTCAAAGATAGGTAGTCACATGCCCAGGAAGTCTAAAATGTTATCAACAACAAAAACCTTCCTCTAACTCAATTGGAAAGTTGACTAGGTAAAGTCTGACACTTCATAAAATAATACAGTGAAAGTTGTATATAATTTATTTAGGAAATGGAAGAAAGTACTTGGAAGCCAGGTTTCTAGATCGTTAAGTGTAAGTGTAATTTTTGCAAATGGAATTTTAGTTTTAATATACTTTCTGATTCGGCCATTTAAAATAATCTTTCAGACAACCTGTTTGTGATCATTCTCTATATTTCTTAGGTTTGTGTATTTTAACTCCTGCCCATCCCAATTTTTTAAAAAGCAACAATCATTTGTGATTGCCTTACAACTAAATAAACTGATCGTTCCTTTTTGAAGCAATTTCTCTATTTTCCTTGAGAGAAAAGCAAGGGTTTTCATTTGTTTATATTTAAATTTCTTTCTTTCTTGTTTAAACCTCTCTGCTTTCTTATTAGTTTTCATGTAGTAATACAACCAATGATGAGAGGCTAGGAACTTTTTACTTGCACTCTGCGATCAGGGCAGTTAACGACCTTTGTGATGAGGTTTGGGAAAACAAGGCAAACCCTTATGCACCCCACTACACACCTATGGAGCCAAACACACATCCCGCTGACCCTGAACTCCATTGTAATACATTTCCTAGCATAGGCCTGCTGATTGATGTTTTAAAATACACCCTGGAGAAGTAGTGCATTAAATAGTCTATTACAGCATAACATCTTAACCAGAAATTATCTGAATAGTTTTCTCCTGGGAGTGAGAATAATAGGAGTTTTAATGGGAGTGTAGGCAAGGATAATCATGGAAGCTAGGGCACAATCCCAGCTTTGAGGCTGCCAAGAAGCTGCAAGAGGGTTTCTGAATGCCTGGAAGTGCAGTGCAGAAGCTGCCACATTCTGAGGAAAAGGAAAATGGGAAGCAAAACCAAGGCACACTTCTTTACAGAAGGTGCCAGTCACTTAAGAAGAAAGGCCTGAACAGTCCACACCTTCCTTCCAGCCTTATCGACCACTCATCTGTCCCAGGCACTTTGCTGAGTGCTGATCATAGGAGAGGAATGTGACATTCTTGTCATGAGAGCTTACATTCTCAAAGGAGAGACAGAGAAAACAAGATAATGAAATTATATTTTCAAGTTGTAAGTACAATGAAAACCACAAAACATGCATCATATATGTGTGTGTGTGTGTATATATATATATATGTGTGTGTGTGTGTGTGTGTGTGTGTATATATATATATATATGTATATATATATTTGTTGTTGTTGTTTTTGCTTTTTGCTTTATGATTTGACTACCCTACAAAATCTGTGGCAAAACAGAAGTGTGTGTGTGTGTGTGTGTATATATATATATATGTATATATATATTTGTTGTTGTTTTTGCTTTTTGCTTTATGATTTGACTACCCTACAAAATCTGTGGCAAAACAGAAATAAGTTGTCAAGGGCTACAGTCTTCATTGTCTGCCTAACTATTACTGTCTCAGTGCTATGTAAGCAAGTTTGTAGGGATAGTCCTGTGACACTTTCAAGGCTCTGAAATGCTGAACACCAAGGGGTTCCTCAGGGCTTATTCTAATAATTAAATAGGTGAGGTTGATTACCACCTCAGTGATTTGATTTTTAGACTTACCTTCTATTTGCTATTTCTCCCACCATCATAAAGCCCACGCTGCTGCTGCATTTCCAGAAAGTACAGCATTGAGAATTCTGGGAGGCTGCCTGAGGGGAAAAAAGAAAGGTGCTGGTCATGAAGCAGCTGGTGATAAGAAGAGAGAATTGTGAGGAATATGCACAGGGTCCCAGAACAAGTTAATAAGAAAACAAATTGCAAATGCTCCACATAGGAGAATGAACTCACACCAGTTCAAGATCAGTAAGATGGGTGAAGAGAAGAGGAGAGGTAGGGAACAGAATTCCTCTTCACCTCGAGAGTATAGTGTAGGAGCTCATGCCCCAGACTACAAAGCAAGCCCTTGAGGTGCTCAGTGTTGCAGAGGGACTGTGAATATGTACTGTGATAGGCCATATTACAGTACTGAACATTCTTTAAGCAAAGCATGTGATTACAAAAGCCATTAGGAACATATCAGAGCTGGATATGGTGGTACATTCCTGTAATCCTAGCATTCTGGGAGGCTGAGGTAGGAGGATTGCAAGTTCAAGCCCCACCCAGTAATTTAGCAGTTGAAAGAGACTGTGTTTCAAAAATAGAAAATTGAAAAGGACTAAGTATGTACTTTAGTGTGAAGGCTCTGGGTTCAATCCCCAGTATTACCAAACAAAAAAAAAGATGTCAGGTAGAAGATAACATGTTATTTTTATATTACAAGGATAAGTGTACTGTTGTTTATAGAATACTGAGAATGTAATATGGGGCTATGATAAAATATGTTTAATGTTGTAAAACATTGGTTCTGATAAAAGACATTATGATTAATCCCTTTCAAGATAAATACTCCACCTCACTTTAAACACACTTTTTTCAGTCATTCTTGCCACTTTCTGCAGCAGTTCTGGGAGTATTCTTTCATGAATATCCAGTTGCATCCCATCCTGGCTGCCTGGATTTTCTGAGTTGATTCAAATATCTACCTTTCATGGTCATTTTGACTTGGAAAGAGCCAGAAGTCACATCGTGCCGGATACGATCTTTAAGGGAGATGAAGATGTACTGCTTTTTTTTTTTTTGGTACTGGGGATTGAACTTGGATCCTTGTGCTTGCAAGGCAGGCGGTGGAACCACTGAGCTAAATCCCTGGCCCTAAGATGTACTGCTTTTGATAGAAATTTCTATAAACAGTTGATCAATGAAATGTGGTTAAAAATGTGGTGAATGGTTAAATTTTCAAAATTATTACAGTATAAGACACATTGCCATTGTTCTTTCTCAAAATACTCCCTGTTGCTTCAGATACAGTTTCCCATCATTCTTGGCAATATGTCTTACTGTAATCAGTTTTTTTAAAAAATTTAAGCATTTACTACATCTTTTAATAACCCCTTGTATATTTATGCCTTGTTCTCATGTACCTATTAGTGAAAGAAGAAAAGCAGAATTACTAAAGCAATCAAGTAGAACTATCTTCTCCATCTGTTCAGTGGCCCACATTTTCATGTCCACCCAGCCTCGCTTCGAGAAACAAACTTGCTTCTCTCTTCATTGTGAAGTGTTCCTAGTCAAATGGATTTGTCCGGGGATAGGTATGTGACCTAGGCTCAGTCAGTCAGAGCATTTTATCCTCCTAGGCCAGTGTTAGTGAAGCGTTTAGATCTTTCAATGCTGCCAACAGCCTTCTCTGGCACACGGGCTGTAGATTTGCTGGGACTGCACTAGGCACAGTGATTAGTTCTTGAAGGACCATGTGGTAGAAGCTGGACCCACAGAAGTCTCTCCAGTTATTTTATCAGGCATCCAGGAAAACACTCTTTATATAGTCTAAAATCTCTAGAGGTCTGGAGCAGTCTAAATCTGTCTTGCTGCCACACAAAGAGTCAACCGGATGAAGAAGCCCAGCAACAGCATAAATGCTAGGAAGGATAGGGACTGGGGAAAGAAGGAGTGCAAATGACACCTTTATCCATTCTAATGAATGCCTTGTGTGGGTAAAGGGACAAGTTTACCAGCCTCTTAGAACGGGGAAAATGGAGCTAGGACTTGTCCTTGTCGGGAAGGGCCAGACTCTAGGAAATGTGCGGTGGTACAGCAGTTCTGACAGCCAATGGCCCAGCTGAAACTTTCCTGAAGTTTTGAGCTGTTGGGAACTAAGGTTGGTGTGTCCTTGCCCAGCTTCCTGAAGGCTTCCACTGCCTTCTGATATTAGCCTGAGTTATGGGATTTATTAGGGGGAAAATGGGAAAAAGAAATAGAAAGCTAGAGATAGTGCCCAAGTCTTTCTGGTTTTTTCTAGGCATCCGACTTTGTGATGTTTGAAGGCAGGGCCTATAGCTCCCCTCCTGTATCTTTAGGCCTAGCCCAGCTTCAAAACTCAATACCTCAAGGAAGCATTGAATGAGTGAACCTGATGTGGCATATAGAAATACAGGCCCTGAAATAGTCACTTGGAGAGATTCATTGCTTTGGATTAAAGTACCACCTCTCCAAACATCCTCTTAAAAATGCAGATACCCAGAGGAGACGTAACAAATTTAGCTGTCAACCAACAGTTCTCCTTTTTGGCAGTTACCAGAACAAGAGGGACCATAAAAGTTGGATTTTAGAGAACACACTCAGTATGATAGAAAGGGTAGATTTGTGTGATTTGAAAAACAGTTTGGCATTATCTCTGAAAGCTGAGCATTTATTTACATGTGACCCAGCAATTCTACTCCCAGGGAGCAACCCAAGAGAAAGCCTTATAGATGTAAAACTGGAGATGTGTAAAAGAACAGTCAGAGTTTAGATGCCAAAACTAGAAACAGTGGAAATTCCCAACAGCAGGAAAGTAGATGGTTTAATTGTGTTATAGCTGCACAACTATTATATGGCAATAAAAGTAAATGAACTACACAGATTCACAACAGTGTAGATAAGTCCCAATAACAAAACTGATAAACTGAACAAAATGCCCCAAATTTATACAATATGGTATTTTTATAGATTTAAAGCAAATTTACTTTATCAAAATGCACACTGGTACAACAAAACTACACATTTTAAAAAGTAAGTGAATTCTGGCTGATGGTCACCTCGGGCAGGAAGCAGGATGTGGGGACCATGCAGATAATGAGGTTATGTCAAGGTCTAGCTTTTGTTTCGGATGGTAGGGCTTGTTGTCACTTCCCACATTATTAAGAATAATGAAATAAAAGGAGTTAAGTATGAACATAACTAGAAAGCCTGGACTCTCGAGGAAACAGGCTGATACTTAGTTGGAGCTGTGCAACCTCAGAGCAGGGATGGTAGGGGGTGGGACGTGATGTTGGGGCGCGGTCCAGCTTGCAGTGGGCAGGGTGTTCACTCAGCCAAGTGAGGGCCTTCAGGTAGGATCGGGTGGACTCAGAGCAGTCCTTGGGTGGAAGGAGGGAGAGGAAGTTGTCAGACGTAGGCTCTGATGGGAAGGAACCACTGCTGGGTTGCTTCTTTGGCCCTCTTGGTGGTTCTAGCTAAGTTTAGAAGTGCTGGGAGATGCTGAAGCCACTTCGCTGTCCTGCAGCAGTAAGGAGAAGGCCTTGACCTTCCCCTGTGAGGCCCTGGCTGGCCCAGGTGGCTATACTTGGTGCTGTGGAGGCCGCTGAGCCAGAGTTGTCAGCTGAGCACTCAGGCCAGAATGGCAGCAGGGATAAGGAGTGGCCCTCATCTTAGAAGTCATAGAGTGGCAACTGCCTCCAAACTTATCATGCGAATTAAGAATTACAGAATGTGTATATGCAACAAGCAGAATGTTTGGCACCTAATAAGTGCTCAGTAAATGTTACACTGCTCCACCCTGCCCCTGCCTGGAATCATGATGAAAATACTTGGGGAGTGAGGTGAGCAGACCTGGCTTTGTTCCCCGTTTCTTCTTGCCCCACCCCACTCTTTTCCTAACCCTAGCAGCCCAAGGGCACTGTGCCCATGTTACAGGATAAAGAAAAGAAACATTTTTCACCCTTTTTTCTAGCATAAGCCACTCTTATGTAGCTTTTCTTGAAAAGCTACTGTGTTTAAAGAGGCATCCCAAATGCAGCCTGGTGCTCCAAGTTACCAAATAATTCACCACCTCTTTCAAAGATTTGTTTAATATTCACTTGGCTTGGAAGCAGATCTGGCCCAGCAGGATGAGGGCACCTTTCCCCAGTATGTCAGGAGTTGGGCGTGGTAGATTTCCATTTTATTTCAGAGATATTTCTGCTCCCTTATGAACTGCACGCTTGCCACCTGTTCACCTGTTCCTTCCTTTATGTGCCCAGAGCTTGCCAAGGGTGATGAGGTCAACCAGATGTCTTGTTAGCTGGTAGGCCTCTCTTTTGTTCAGGGTTGTTTTTCTTTTTTGGTCAGTTAAGAATACTCATTTTAAGGGCAGGGGAGTTAGCTGAGCAGTAGAGCGCTTGCTGGGCAGGGTCAAGGCCCCTGGTCTGCCCCAGAAACTACCCCCCCATTTTCCAACTTGCCTCATTTGCCTTTCATACATTTATATGCCTGTGTCTTTCATAACGCTGCCATTGCATACTTCTCAGGGACTGAAATAAATTCACACAGCTATTTTGCTAATGAAATGTGGTTATTATATTAGTAGAGTTTGAAATTTTGTAGGTTTAACTTTTAATTTTGGTAGACTTTATTTTCTGAGTTACTTGGATGAGTAACTTAGAATTTTCTTTTCTTGTTCTTAATTGGTTTCCTAACTTGGGGGGAAATGCAATTAGGCAGGGCAGGGGTGAGCTCTCAGAAGGGACTCTCCTTATCACGAATGCATATTTACCCATGCCTTAGCTCCACCAGGCTCCTGCTCTCTCCCTCACAGCCACTGGGAGGACACAGAACATTCCCCATACTGAGCTGCCTTTCTTCCTTTGAGTGAGTCCCGTGACCTCCACAAACATAGAAAATTTTAGAGGCGCACACCCATCACACTCCATGAATTTTCTTTGATCTCTCCCTCCTGGCTCACTTCCTCTGTCTGAGGATATATTTGGCCTCAATTTCCTTCTGGTGAACCAAGATCATGGGAGTAGGAAGTGATTTAAAGATTTTTGCACTATCGCACAACATATTACTCTAGAAATGATTGTCTACCGGTTCCTTTTCATCCATCTTGAGGAAAACCAGGAATTCTACTACCAGAACTTCTTTCCCCTGGCTAAGTTTTGATGGGTCTTATCAGTTCGTAGGAGACCAGAACTTTAAGCTGTCCGAGTCATCTCTGTCTTAATGTGAGTGTGGGGCTGCTGACATCAGCAGTGGCTCTTGGGACAGCTGAGGGGCGGAGAGGGAGGAGACCTGTGTCATAGCTCAGGACCCATAGAGAACTTCCACTTTTGTAGAGTCATCCTGGGACTGATTATAAGTGTTTAGTAAAATTTTGAACCTGAATCGCACCCTGCCCACCTGTTCCTCCCTTGTGGGATGTAACTGCTCCTTGCCTTCAGCTTTCAGATTAGTAATGTTCACTTCTGATAGCAAGGGAAAATACCATGTAGGTTAGCAAAGTCAGCAGAGGTCAAAGACGCCTTAAAAAAATAAAACACCAAAAAAGTATCATCCAAAGTGCAATATTGAAGAGAAGTTAATAAAAAGAATCTCAGAAACCAAGAATGAAGGTTCCTCGAGGGAAGAAGCTCATTATCATCCTTTCTACCCTCTCTTTTCTTTTGCCCGTGATATTGATTCATCTTTTATGAAAGTCAGTAACTTTAATGTTAGAGTGTCACTGCTTCCATCTAGATGTCCCCCTAAAGCCTCATGCGATGATACGTAGGAGCTTGTGGGAGGTGATGGTGTTACAGGGGTTTGTAGCTGGCTTGCTGTTAGGAGGTGGGGCCAGGCTGGAAGAGGGAGATCGCCAAGGGTCAGAAGGGAACTGGCTCTTCCTTTGATGCTCTCTGCTTCCTGTTGGCCGTGCCACAAGCAGTTTCTCCCTTGGGACGCCCCTCTGCCGCACCATTCTCCTTTGAAGCCACCCAACTATGGACTGAACCCTCTGCAAATTGTGAGCCAAAATAAACTTCTTCTTCCTTAAATTGTGGGGGTTGGGTGCTATGTCTCAGCCATGAGACTATAACTAAGACAGGCAGTGTCAGATTTTATGCCAGGTGAACAGTAGGGAGTTGCTGAATCTAACCAAACCATCTGGTTCCTAATACAATGAGGAAACTTGTGGATCACCCAGAGGCCTGGGCTTTTTTGAGTTGCGGACTAGAGGCATGAAAATTGAGCCTCATTTGCTTTTATTTCTAATCTTAGAGAATCCATTTACTCTTTTTCAACTCGTCTGGACCAATGTTAGATGTGTTGAGAATTATGTGCAATCAGTACTTCTTGTTAGTTATATGGCTCTTCCAAGTTTGGGAAGCACCTTTACATGCATTATTGCATTAAGTTATTCCAATAACCCTGTGAAGTAGGCATTCCTATTATTATCGTCACAATTTTACAACTTGTGGAAACTGAAGCTTACAGGGTGCTATGACTCGGCTGACTTCACAAAGAGAGGAAAAGGCTCTAAGCTCAGGTTTTCTGGCCCCAGGTCCTGTGCTTTACCATTCACATTAATTCTAAAATGCCAATCATCGCTGGTGCTCCTTGTACTCTTGTTCTTTTTTTTTTTTTTTTTTTTTTTTTTT
>NW_022900916.1:10445140-10451438 GCF_012274545.1 Fukomys damarensis
GAACTCACTATGTAGCCCAGTCTGGTCTCGAACTCACAGTGATCCTCCTGCCTCAGCCTCCCCCAAGTGCTGCGATTACAGGCATGCACCACCACACCCAGCTCACACTCATTAATATAACAGTGGTACCAGAAGCCAACATTTGTGGTATCCGGTGATACCTGGTGCAACCTATTTAATCCTTACACCAATGTGATAGCATGGACTCGGCAATAAACTTCACCTTTCTGTTGAGCAAACCGAGGCTCAGACAGGTTGGATAAGTCTCAGACAGATTAAGTATGTTATCCAAGAGTATATGGTTAGTAAGTGAGGGAGTCGGGATTCAAATCCAGGCCTTTTGGGTTCCTATGCTCTTGAACACTCAACTGTATGACCTTTCTGAGCTCTTTGGTGTCTCATCCAAGGTTTCCAGCTCCTTCCAGCTTTTAAATTCACATAGCAGGAGCACAAAGAGTGCATTCAAAGGCAGAGAACAGACTTACAGGCTGCTGGGAGGAACGGGCTAAGCAGTGGGTCCTCTAGGACTTACAAGAGTAGGGATACAGCCCGCCTGTAGGGACTGAGAGAGCAGAACAAGCAGTAGTGGTGGCTCGGGACAGCCTGCACATTGGCAGATTGGATCATTTCAGCTGAAGGGATTTGAGAAAACTACAGAAGCAGGAAGGTCTCTGTTCCTTCCTCTTTCTTCTCCCTGGAAGCAGCTCACAGGAGAGGAGTGTCTTTGTCTCTGAACTCACAGAGTCACAGAGCAGAACCCCAACAAACTGGGCTTGCCAGATTCCCACCTTTTACCACCATCAGATCGGACTCTGCCCCATCATCCTATGACTGCCTACTCTTCAGCAAACCTACTGTGAAAAACAGGTTCAACTCTTCCTTCCTTTCTCTGAAAGTTCTTGTTATAGTGAATAAATAAATATATATAGTTATAGTAAACAAATTTGAGTGCTTTACTCTTATGAATCTGTTTTTAGTTTTAGGGGCCTCAGCTGTGAACCTAGGAAGGATGAGGAGAAGCTATTCTTCCTTTTCACAAGAAGTGCATTAGTGAGCTGGGTCACGTAGCCTATGGGAGGTAGGGATGCAGCATCCCCCACTGAGACATCAGGACTTCTGTGGGTCCCCTGCTTTGCACCATTCACATTGTATAGCAGGAGACTGAGCTTAACACTAAGCATCTGCTAGAGTGTGGAATTCAGTGCCTTCCAAAGGTCCATTGTTCTTGGAGTGTTGCTATGGGGGGGGTGGAAACATCAAGGGGTAGGGCATAGAGGACAGTCTTCAGGACACCAGCAATGGCCCCAAAGGGAATTGTGGGATCCAGCCCTTTCCTCTTGCTCTCTTTTTGTTCCCTGACCATGAGGTGAGTGGTTTTGCAGTTGTGTGCCCCTTCCCTCATGAAGTACTGCCTTGCTGTAGGCCTACAAGCAGTGGGTCCCACCCTTGTTATAGTGACAGCTAGATGGTGTCCCCTGCTAATACTGACTTAAGGTACCATGGAGGGCTCATTGTCCCCTACAGGAGGACAATGAATGAATTCCTTGAAATACAAGGTGAAGGCAGCAGGCTGTTCTGGATATGATTGATAACATTAAGCCCCTCAGGGCTGGGGATTTAGCTCAGTGGTTCCACCGCCTACCTGGAAAGCACAAGGTCCGGAGTTCAATCCCCAGTACCAAAAACAAACAAACAAACATTAAGCCCCTTGGCTGGTTACACATGTTCCTACAATAAATGAATCCTAAAAGAGAAAGCCTTTTCATTGTAAAGACTAGACATATAGTATTTCCCTGAAAATAAGATTGGGGCTTATATTAGTTTTTGCTCCAAAGACACAATAGAGCTTATTTTCAGAGTGTGTCTTATTTTTTCATGTATGACATTCTACATTTATTTATATGCAACAATCTACATTTATTCCTTTATTCATGTACAAAATCCACATTTATTCCTGTATTCATGTACAAAATGTACATTTATTCATGTGTAAAAACTACATTTATTCAGATATACTCATGTCATCTTCCTCTGGAACATCGTCATCACTCTCCAAACCCCGAGTTGCAGCCTGAATTTCTTGTGACTCCATTTCCTGTAGAAACATTGGCTCCAATCTTACATGTCCAGCAATGGAGCTCTCCTTAAATGAGCGCTTATTGTCCATGTAGCCTGCTGGTCATGCATTATTATGACACACGATGTATTGGATTATGAAGATTCATGTCAGGCACAACCATGTGAATTCATTATCAAGTGCACATGTTATTCGTGTGTTGTGTCTGTATTTTGATGGTCATTTGGCAATATCTCAAGTTCATCTGTTCACATAGGCATTTACCTTTCATCCAAAGGTGCCCACTTGGGTATTTACAAATACTTAACTATGATTTATATTATCATTTATTTTTAGTTTTAATGTCAATAATGTTTATATTTAATTATATATTAATATTATTTTATACGGTAATCCCTGACTTATGAACAGGTTCTGTCCTGGAGAACATTCATAAGTCAGATTTGTTCCTTAAGTCTGACACAGTGAGTCTTATACACCTTTGACACAAATATACAGTGTAAAGCATATGAAAACAACCTCCACATCACTGCTTTTCTTCTCGTCTCCGGACACCCTGGGCTCTGACTGTAGTGCCCTGTACTGCTGTGCACTACCACACTGTACAGCAGGCACACAACAGCACAACTGTGACCATGTCCAGCAGACACATGAGCTACTTCCATGATTTGTTTATGTGTACATAATGCAAGGTCTGTTCATATCTGTGAAAATTCACAACTTGAAAGTTCAGAAGTTGGGGACTGACTATAATTCGGTATATCTGCTGCATGTTATGATAGACATACTAAATGCCTCCATCTGGCTGATGATCTTAACTGGGGCTTATTTTTAGGGAAGGGCTTATATTCCAAGCAGCCTGAAAAAAAAAAAATCATGCTAGGGCTTATTTTCTGATTAGGTCTTATTTTCATGGAAATACGGTACTGCATAAAATTGCTACTTAGGATGTCATCTCCATTAAAAGCAATAAAAGTGCCCACCATCTTTGAGGAATAACTCATTCCCTTGCTGGTTACAGATGGCAGAGGGTGAAGGTAGAAGCTGGTGAGAGGGTGACTGGAAATGAGACAACTTGTCTACCCTCATGGAAGGCTCTGCCTTGGACACTTGCAACAGTGGGAGAATCTGAGGCTCTTTCCTCTCCCATTCCTCCCTGGGAAATGGCTTGGGGTTCTCAGCCCTAGATGCACCTTAGAACAACCTGGGGAGCTTTTTACTTCTTCCCATGCCTGGCACCCACCCCAGAATCTCCGTGGTGCCACCTAGGTACTGCAGTTTTGACAGCTCACCCAGGTGATTGTGAGGCACGGAGACCTTCACTGCTCTAGTTATAGAACCCAACACAGATAACTTGCACAAATGTCCTGTTCACCTTCCCAGTATTTTGGTGAGGTTGGAGAGGAATAGGCATTGTACACAGGTTATTTATTTATTTCTGTTTTAATGGGGGATTGAACCCAGGGCCTTTGCACTGAGCTATATCCCCAGCCTTTTATTTAAATTTTCTTTTTTTTTTTTAGAGTCATGTTCTCATTAAGTTGCTAAGTTTCCCAGGCAGGATTTGAACTTTCAATCCTCCTGCCTCAGCTTTCTGGAGTGCTAGTACAATAGGTGTGTGCCACCACGATCGGCTGTACACTGGTTTTAAGAAGAAGAGGCACAGAGGGGAGCATTTGCCCAGGTCACACAGCTGGTGAATGATGGGGTTGGGGTAGGAGACAGCCTTCTTTCTTTTTGTCTGCCCACAGCCCTTTCTTGTGTTTGCGTACTCATAGTCTTAATCGTTCCAAAGGCTTAGCTTCCTTGGTACCCAGGCAGGACATCCCTACTCCTTTACTGGATCGACCATTCCAAATACACCTGTGCTACTGTTTGAAAGTACTTTCCGGTATGGAACCAAATATTCCTTTTCCAATGCTTGGCTCTTTGCAAGTCTGAGCAGTGGATCCTGAGGCCCCTATGTTCTTTAGAAGGAGCCCAGGACTGTGTTTCAGGCCTTTGGTATGAACATAGCACATGCATGAACATGGAGAACACACCCAGGAGGGTGGATTTCAGACTGAACTCAGCCCACTTTCAGGTCATCTGTAAACCTAGCACGCCTGGTGCAGGCTTTGCAACAGCTCACTCTTTTTGAGCACAGAGCTCAATCCCCAAGGAGCCCTGGGCTGGAGAAGCCACCTGAATGGGTGGCCTGCTTCACGGTGTGGTCATGTTTCCTCATTTAACTAGGTCAGTTGGGTTATTTTTGCTTTTTGGTTCCAGGGCAGGGCCGGCCAAAGCATGGTGCTAGGAGTGCGCACCTTGAGTGATGGGGACAGGTGTTCTAGAACGCTTGGTGACTATTATTTAATTTTGCTCCTCCCCCAGCCTCATGGTTTCTAGATGTGCTGTTTTGTGACTAAGCTATTTTTAGCTGCAAACATGCTCTTTTCAACTGGAATCATGCTCAGCTCGCATTATGCAATCTGGCTCCAAAATTTGTAGGAGTTTCCAGCCTAGTCACCGAGGCCCCCACAGAGAACCCACCGCAACCCAACTTGCTGCAGGATAGAGCTTTAGCCATGTTAGAGAACTGTGCTGCCCTGTGGGAAAGCAGTGTGCAGTCTGGCCACCTCAGCCAGCTTCTCTCCTGGGACTCTGACTAATCCTAGGATAAACCCTCTGGGTTTTGGGAGACCGTAAGAAGAAAGCTTCTGGGGAAGAGGATTAGACTTGAAACAAGTCATAATGAGGCACAATGCACTGCTCATCCGGAGGCATGTCTGCAGCCCTCTGCAGAGCTTCTCTGATGCTGGTGCTCCTCGCAGCCACAGGGCGCTCTCCCCCGCAGCTCTCCGGTCTCTTCTAGTGGTGATCAGAGGGAAGTGGCTCTCAGGAATTGCACGGAGCCATGGACCTTTTCCTCTGACTCCTGGAGATTGGCACCTGACTTATTTGCCGTGACCCGAAGCTAGGCACGGTGACGCATCCCAGCCACCTGGGAGGCTGCAAGAATATTTTTAATTTGAGCCCTAGTAGGTAACTTAGTGACTTAGCAAGATGCTATCTCAAATTAAATTTTGTTTTGTTTTGGTACCGGGGATCGAACTCGGGTCCTTGTGCTTGTGAGGCAGGCGCCGGAACCACTGAGCCAAATCCCCGGCCCTAATTTTTTTTTAAATAAATAAAAAAAGGGCTGGGAATGTAGCTGAGTGCACAGTGCAAAGGCCTTGGGTTCAATTCCCAATTAAAAAAAAAAAAATCCAGAGAGGGGCCAAAGCTAGGAGAAGCCTGCTGGAATGCTGGTATCTGTCAGGACTCCTTGGTGTCAAGAAAAAGAATGAAACTCTTAATAAGAGTTAATCTACTTAACCAGAAAAGGACTTTTTAGAAAAATCAGTTCCCTAGAGCCAGGGCTGCTGTATTCCCTGCCGCGTCCCAAAAGAGCAGCACCTTGTGTTTCATAGGCGCTCAGGGTCTCAGTCCGCTCACCCCGACGCACCGGGTAATTTACAAACACCAGACGTTTGCTTTTCGAGGCTCTGCAGGCTGCGCAGGGCCGGCTCCCGGCGGGCGCCGGAGGGCTCAGTCCTGAGAGCCCCTCCTGCAGGCGGTGCCTGCTGTGCTCGTCCCACACCTCTTCACCTCTCTTTGGGAGTTAAATTCCGTCAGAGGATCCTCAGGGAAAATCAGCTTAAACAACCCGCCCACGGTTGTGGGCCCGAGGAACTGTTAGGAAGACTGCAAGGTGGGAGCGAACGTGTCTGGAGGGGTGAGGGCGCTGGACGCCCCCGAGGCGTGGCGAGGGCACCACCACGGCTGGGGTGAATGCTCCGAGCCACTCCCAGAGTTTTCGGGGTCTGCGCTCCTGACCGCAAGGGCACCGTGAAAGAAAGAGCGAATGTCTAGAGGCGGCCGTGGGGCGCACACGCGCGGGGCGCAGGTTCTCGCTCGGGTCCCGCCGAGGCCCTGCAGAGCCGGCGCTCCTGTTTGGAGGTCGTCGGGCCACAGAACCAAGTCGCGACTCTTTCATGTTTGGGGAGGGTTGGTCTCTTTGTTCCGCTCAGGCTTCTACTATTTACACGGGGGCCACCTACGCCTCACTGCCCTGAGAAAATGCGAATCGCTTCCAGAAACGCCCAGACTGCCGGCCCTAACCTCCGGGCACCCGAGGGCAGGTCAAGGTGTCCCACAGGGAACCACCGGAGAGGCAGGGTGCGGCCGGCAAGCCCGAGT
>NW_022900916.1:10451494-10492222 GCF_012274545.1 Fukomys damarensis
CAGTAGGCGGCGGTGATCTGCTCGGCGAGCCGGGGTCTGGGCCCGCGCCGCGCTTCTGACTTCGCAGACTCTGGGAAGCTCTACCTGTGGGGTGGGTCGGCACCAAAACACATTTCTCTGCCCTGCCTGGCTTCCTGCATCTCTTCCCTACGCAAAAGAGAGAACATCTGGGAGGCAGGAAATCATTTCTCTTTTTCTCCAGTACCGCCTGTACAGTGAGGGTAGACCGCACCTCCGAGGCCCTGTTCTGAGAGTTTGCGCCAGTTGCTCAGCGCTCAAATACTGGCTCACTCTGGAAAGACCCCCGGCCAACCGGAAAGGATGTTCACAAGACATCCCTGCCCCTCCTCCACCCCCCTCTGCTGAGGTGTCAAACTGTAGCTGCCCCAATCCCTATAGTCCTTTGTGGGATTAGAAATGCACTCTTTCCTCAACGTACCTGTCCCCCACCTGTCAGAAACTGTCAGAATGTACCAATTTTGTTAGAACACAATGCTGCTGTTGTATGTGTGGCAGAGAATTGTCACAATATACATAAGTCTACCGTTTTTACAATCTGAGGGATACCTCCTCGTGGTATATGGTTCCCTTGGGCCTGCACAGTCTGTCCTCCTGTATATGGGAGGTCTGAGCTACTGAGGGAAAGGAAACTACCAGAAAAGTAGGCGAAACGCAGCACAGCTTATTCAGTGTCATGTAAACAGCGTGTATGTGAGGGATTCCCTTCGCCTCCCTGGGCTGTGACCAATAGTTGAGCCCAGTGATGAGATTTAAAACCGAATTGTGAGTCCGCACTCATGAGGTGCGACAGGTCCACGTGGTCCCTGAGGAGCTAGCTGTGGTGAAGTAGGAGCCCTGCTCTCCTTGGGGCGGAATTCCGTGTGGACTCGTGTGGCTCAGGCCAGGCCAGGAGGGAGTGGTGATGGCAGATACAGCAACTTCCCCACACGGGGGTCGTGTGAGGCTCTGTGGAGGTCGGGAAGCCCAACTTCTGATCGATATGTTCAATCACTGAATGGTGCACTGCCAATTCCATGGCTCCATGAGGGGGTCAACAAGACCAGTAGCCTACAGTGAAAAAGATAAGAATAAAATACACAGAAATTCTTGTATTTCTTTTCATGTCTCACTGGATCACACCAGCCACAGCCTGGCGGGCGGCTCACTCTGGAGACTGACCTGGAACCTGTCACTCTCCTTACGACCTGGGCAGACAGATTAGCGGATGACAACACATCCTCCAAGCTGGAGGGGTCCTCATGAGCCCCACTTCAACGCTGGTGCTCTGCATGGTTGGCAGACCGTGGTGTGAATGGGGCTGCCTGGCTGATAAGTATACCTTTATGGGGACACAGCCACACTCACTGTGTATTGTTCGCATCTGCTTTTACACTACCATGGCCCAGCTGAGTGGGCAGGCAGTCTTGGGCCTCATGTATTGGTGATAAAAGGAAAGCAGGAGTCTTGTGAAGTGTTGCTGATGGTTCCTGCCCAAGGCTGGAGACTTTGAGCTTCCTCTTGGACAGTGCATGGAGGAGCCAAGGTGAGACGGAAGGTTAGGGCAGGCCCCAGGAAAGTGTATACGAGGGGACCCTTCTGCAGAATGGCACAGTGTGAGGGCAGGAGTGATAGGGAAATAAGCCTGATGTGCTGAAGAGGACAGTAAGGAGGTTTGCCTGTCTTAACCTTGGCACCAGATGGAAGAGAATAAAAAAATCTCTCATGAGAATTTGTAATGACAAGCCGGTTCTCTTAGAATTTCTGTCTAAATGTATGTACCTTGTGCAGTTAAAAACAGAATTAAATTTAGACAAGTCCTGGGTTGATCACGCCCCCAGGGAAATGGCAGAAGCAAACTGAAAGCCTTTTGGGAGGAATGCATGCTTCCAGGAAACTGGACAGAGAATTTCTTTACTTCCAAGTAAGGGAGCATAGAAAGGTCATATTTTTTAAAGTGGGGGAGGGGGTGGGAGTGAGCATATAACTGAAGATCAGTGGAAAAATCTGTATCAGAACCAGACTTTGAAGACCTTAGATATGAGAATTATTGGATGCAAAGTATAAAATGTTTAATGTGTTTAAGAAAATAAAAGAAAATTGAGAATATGATTGGAAAAAAGATCATAAGGAATGACCAAGCAAATTTGAAAAAAATAGGATTTGTAGAGGTGTCCAAGTAATAGTTGAAAGTAAAAATTGAGCCATGTATTAAAAATCAGGTTTTAGGTAAAACTGAAGAGACAACTGCTGAACTAGAAAATAAAAGAAATTACCCACAATGCAGATGAAGGGCTAAAAGTCCCAAATGAGAGAGGTAACTAGATGTGGAAGATAGAGAGGAGGTTCTCACAGAAGAGCAGGCCCAGTTCTGGAGCGGACAGTGTCAAAGAGGCAACGTTTAAGGAGACAGTGGTTGAGAATTTTCCAGAGTGGATGAAAGCAGCCACAACAGACTCTCAGATTCAGGAAGCCCAAGCAATCCCAAGCAGTTTAGATGACAAGAAATCTACCAGAACGAGTCATAAGTAAAGCACAGATTACCAGTACAAATAAGTCTGAAACTATTTCTACTACAAAAGAATAGCAATTACAGGAAATTAGTTCTTAATAGTAAAAGTAGAAGCCACAAGACAGTGATCTAATAGCTTCAATTTGCTAATGGAAATAGCCTTCAAATGAGGGCTCAAAATACTTATCAAGTATTAAGATGCAATTAAGACACATTTAGAGCTATCAAATTTGATAGTTTACTAACAGACCTTCACCAGAAGAAAGTTCAAGGTTGAACTTCAGGAAAAAGGTTTCCAGAGAGGAAAAAAAAAAAATCAGGAACAAATATCCTGGTAAATGCATGGGTATATGTGAATGTATCCTGACCCTTTAAATAGCGATGATGGTAAGTTTATAGAGCCCAAACAATATAAGATCAAAATATCGAACAAAAAATAGCATGTAAGTTATCAGTGTGTGACTGGAGTTTAAACATTCTGTGCCTTGTATTATTTGGGAGGAAAGTAAGGACATTGATTAACTTTAGTTTTTGTAGCAATAAACATCTTAGGGCCAAGGACGCAGCTGAGTGGTGCCGTGCCTGTCTGGCAAGTGCAAGGTTCTGAGTTTAACTCCCAGTACTGGAAAAAAAATTAAACATCTTAAATTAAATTGTTTAAATTAAATTTAAATTGTTTAAAAATTTCTGAGGGAGATTTAAAACTAGAGGGAGGAGAGAGAGGGCAGTGCAGTCAGTAGGGTGAAAAAAATCTACAAGCAGAAGAGCTATAGTCAGGATCAGAGAAAAATGAAAAATGAGATGGAAGAAGCAAATTGAAACTTATTCTTGATCCCAACAAAAGTCTGTGGACTACAGTCTGGTTACAAGATAAAGATGCTGGGCTGGATTAAAAACGAATGAGATCACGCTGTTAAATGAAGTCTACAGATGGAAAAGGTACAAAGTTAAAGAACAGAAAAGCTGGTAGCTGAATAATGATTAAAGATTTACTGGGAAGTAACAGCAACTCTAAACTTGGATGTTCTGAATAGTAGTACAGCATTACAACATTTAAAGCAAAACAGCAAATCTACTAGGAGCATTATTATTATTATTATTATCTCAATATAGTGCTAGATTTTTAGCACATTACTCTCGGTAAGTTTTGGGTCAGGTAGAAAAAAAACAGTGGTATATAGGCGACTGAACATCACACTTAGCATTATAGCAATACCATATAAGAACAGTTGTGGAGTACACAACCTTTTCAGTACTTATAGAATATTATTCACAAAATTGCTCACAAACTAGAACACAAATATAACTCCTAAAATTTTAAATATTTGATGTCAAACAAACCACATTCTTTGACAACAATCCAATTGTAAGATATAAATAGGTAAAACTAAAAAAAAAAAAATCCTGCATCATTCAGCATTCAGAAACAAAATTCTAGCTATTTTAAGCAGACAGGGACTGAGCCCTGGGAATTGGGTGATTATGAAACTGTTGGAAGAGGCAGAGAATTTAACTTTAGTTGCAGCCTCCAGAGTTGATGCCCAGAACAAAATCCTGAGGGCAGATGCCTTGGCATCTTCTCCGCCCAGGCAGCAGGATGCAGACCAGGAGGGCAGTGGGGGTACTAGGAGCTGTGGAGTTGAAGAACAGACCAGGCTGTGATTCAGACATCTGAGTCCATCCTAGCTGCTGTAATGACAAAAAACAAAACAAACAAACAAAAAAAAAACCCCAAAATATCTTAGAATGGATAATTTGTAAACAACAGAAATGTACTTCTTATAGTCCTGCAGGCAGGGCGTTCCATGATCCAGGAACCAGCAGATGCAGTGTCTGTTGATGGCCTCATCCTCATAGTCTGCACCTCATATTGTGGTCTTTGTGGGATAGAAGAGGGTAACAGACTCCTGAAGGCCTCTTTCCTTTGGGTTCTGCCTTCACCCCCTCATCACTTTGCAGAAGTCCCAAGTTTCAGTATACAAATTCTGGAAGTGGGGCATGGATACACCATGGTACCAGGGGTAGGAAGCAGTGACCCAGATATGAGAAGTCTGAGTTTGTGCTACCATCAACAATACTAACTTTCAGTGTGGGTGAAGGATGGGTAGAAAAGAAAGATACATGAATGCTGCTGAAGAGGCAAACAAACACACCATAACATCATTTCCTTACTTGGTAGTACAAAGATGCTGTTTACTTTTTTCAGTCATGCGAAGGCATCTCTGATGGAAGACCACAAGTCACCTTCAGAACTGTAGCTGCAAGAGAGCCTGACAGAAGAGATGTTTAACATCCCAGGCTCTGACGTATTTCTTCAGTATAGAGAGAGGTTTGGCATAGATGATACATGCTAAATTACTAACTCTAGCCCCACTCATAGGTCAGAAAAATTCCTAATGTAAAAATTTAGCTGGGCGTAATGGCACACACCTATAATCTCAGCACTCAGGCTGAGGTAGGAGGATCACTGTGCATTTGAAGCCAGCCTGGGCTACATAGTGAGTTCAAGGCTAGCTTGAACTGCATAACGAGACCCTGTCTCCAAAAAAAAAAAAAATCACACATTGATCAATAAAGTACTATGTGTCAAACCTTGTAGGCACAGCTCGAATCACACTCAGAAATTGATAATTTAAATGTTTATTTCAAAAAGAAAGGATCAATATCAGTGATCTAAAATTCCAACTTCAAAAATTTAGGAATAAATTTTCATATCATACCCAAAGAAAAATAGCAGTTTAGAAATAATAAGAGCAGCATTACTGATACAGGAAATAAAGATAAAAGAAAACAAAAGTGAGAATTGGTTCATAGAAAAAAAGTAATGAAATAGACTTCAGAAAAGATCCCATAAAAAAGAAAAAATACATAAATAATAAGGGTGGAAAGGGAAATAGAACTATAGGCTCTGAAGACATCATCATAAAAGGGAATTATAGCTAACTTTTTACCAATAAATTTGAAGGCATAGACTAAATTGTTGCATCTTTAGAAAATATAACTTACTTAAATTGACTCAAAAATAAATAGAATGAATAATCTTACAACCCTAAGCAAATTAGATCAGTTATTAGTACCACCCCTTAAAGGAAAAACCAAATTCAGAGGTTTTAGAAGCACCTTCAACATTCACAGAACAGATCATTCTGACTCTAAGCAAACCCTTTCAGGGAACTTATTTCAAGAGCTGAATTTTTAATAGAACTCACTTTATTTTTAAATGCTGGCAACTTTTAAAACATTTTTGTCAGTGCAGGCAAAACACAATATGTCTGCAGGCTGGGCCTGGTCCACAGTCTGCCAGTTTGTAACCCCTGATCTAAGCTTCACAGAGAAGCACAGGTCTTAGTCACTGTGCAGTTAAACCCAACACTTAGGGCAATATTGCTGGCGGGATCCTGAGAGGCTGCTGGCTTTGCCACTCTGAAATCTGCACACCATGGCTGGCTCTGATGTTCTTCACTAGGCTGATGCGTGAGCAGCTTGCAGAGAGGTAGACCAGATGACATTTCTGGGTTGTCCCCTGGACTCTCTTTCTAATAAGTGCTATTATTATCTTATTTTTTGAAAATTTTTTTTTGTTTTCCAGCTGTACTGAAGTATAATTGACAAATGTAATTGTGAATATTAAAGGTGTACAACATGATTTGATAAATGCATACCCTGTAAAATGATGATCACAAGCTAATTAACACATTGCCTTCTACACAGAACTAGCACCTAAAATGTGTGCCTATTTATGGGGCACCCCATGACGTTTTGATACGTGTGTACATTGAGTAATGTTCTAATCAGGGTAGACATGGCTATCTCCTCAAGCAGTTGTTGCTCCTTTATGAAAACAGTCAAAATTATTTTTTCTGGATTTAAAACCATAAACCATATATCATCGTCGTCGTAGTCACCCTGCTGTGCCATAGCACCGGAACTTTTCTTCCTCTTTGTGTCTCTTTGTACCTACAAATCAACCTGTCCGCGTCTCTCCCTGCCCTCTGCCCTCTCCAGCCTGTTTTGGATTTCATGTGTGAGTGAGTTCATGTGGTACTTCGTTCAGTGTCTGGCTCCACTAAACATGACCTCCAGTTCCATCTGTGTTGTTGTAAATGATAGAGTTTCATTCTTTCTGTGAGTTAGCGCATTGCATTGTGCATATGTACTACATTTTCTTTATGTGCTTGTCAGTTGATGGACACTTAGACTATTTCCCTTGCTTGGCTGCTGAGAACAGTGCTGCAGTGAACCTGGGGGTGCAGGTGCCGCTTCAATTTCTAATTTTGTTTTCTTTGGACATACACCCAGCAGTGGAATTTCTGGGTCATGTGGTGTTATGCTTTATATCAGGACGCCCCATCAAACCTTCATGCGCTCATAGGTGGGGCTTTTGGGAGGTGGCTGAGTTATGGATATGTGGTAACTGGATTAGTCTTCCAATCAGATTAATGTAGTTCTGGCTGTGGTTGGATGGATTTACTGAAAGCCCACCCTGGGTGTGAGTGGCACCAACCAATAGGCTGGTAGCCTGAATGGAATAAAAAGGGAAGGAAAGAAGGAAAGTTACTACTTGCTGCCTCCTGCCTGCCCTGGAAGCAGGAGGACTGTTCCTTCTCTGCCACGCTGCCATTCCACCCTGCCTCGGAGCCAGTGCATGGACTGAAACCTCTACAAACCGTGAGCTAAGTAAAACCTTTCCTCCTTTAACTGGTGGGTGCTAGGCGTTTTGTCCCAGCAAGAAGAAAAGTAACTAACACAAATGGTAATTCTATTTTTAATTTTTGAGGAGACTGTATTGTTTTCCACAATGGCTGTACTGGTTTATGTTCCTACCAGAAGTGCGCAGACATTCTGTTTTCTCCGCATCTTCACCAGCACTTCTTGTCATTGATCTTTTCAACAGTAACCATTCTAAGTGAAGGGAAGTGACGTCTCACTGTGGTTTTAATTTGTCTTACCCTGACATTAGTGATGGTAAGCATTTCTTAGGCATACTTGTTGCCATTCGCGTGTCTTCCTTTGAAAAAAATGTCTACTTAGATCTATTGTTCACTTTTAAGTTGGATTACTTGAGGTTTTTGCTTTTACAGTGGTACCGCTGTTTGTGAACTTAATTCTGTCCACAATTCTGGTCACAGAATTCATTCCATGATTCTGGTTGCACTGTGACCAGAATGGTGGACAGAATTAAGTTTGTGAATGGAGGTACCACTCTATTTGAATTCCTTATCTGTTCTAGTTATTAACTGCTTGTCACATATACAGTTTGCAAACATCTCTTATTTTTTAGGATGTCTCTTCACTGTGTTGTTTCTTTGGCTGTACAGCTTTTTGGTTTGATGAAATCTCATTTGCCTATTTTTACTTTTATTTTCTGTGCCTTTCTACGCAGTTTTCTGAATGCATTCCTTCTGTGTTACCATCTGATCCAATGATAAACAGCGAGTTTTTGCTCTTTCTAGATGTTCAGATTTCGGGGAAAAAAGCATGATGACAGCTAGGTCCCATTTAGGACTCAGAACCTTGCACAGCTTCCAGCTGATGTGCGTGTCTGCTCAGGAGGGGAATGGAGTGGAGCGATTCACGGTCGGGCTCCGGAGCCACGCTGCCCCAGTGCAGACCTTGCCTGTCTCACTTTGCAGCCCTACAACCTCTTCAGACCTTCATTTCCTCACGGGTACAGTGGGAATCAGACAGGCAATCCCCATTCTACGCAGATTCTACTTCCCCACCCTTGTGTCTGGGCTTGGCCAGGAGTCCGCGTGCTGGCCCCAGTTCCGGGTCTGGGCCTCTCCGGTGTTTGTTTCCTTGTGCCTCCTCCCACATCAGCTACTGCCACTAAATTCAGCCTGAGGTATTCACTCCCTCGCTGCCCACAGAGGGGTGAGTGAGCCCAGCCGAAACCTAGCCCAAATCAGCCAACTCCTCAGCTGCCCGGCAGAGCGGTGAGAATTAACAAATGGCTATTGTCTCAAGCCACTGAATGCTGGGTGAGTGACACAGACAGCCGCACACACCCATTTAATCCTCACAACAGTCCTGAGGTAGGCACAAGGCTTACTTATTTAATGCAAATTTAATGAATAGAAATTGGATATAGTGCAAAGAAAATACTAGTAAGATCTTAGTGTGAGAAATTTGAAATAAAGAAAATTTCTACATGTCCCTCCCTGACCTAAAGCCTGTGGAGAATCAAGGATGTTCAAGGTTATAGGACTGGTTTTCCTCAGGTTGACCAGTGGAGTTCATCGCAAACCGTTCCTACTTGATGGCAGCAGGAATGTTTGACTAAAAGAATGGTCTGGATTATCTTAAATTACTATTATTGTTATTTTGGTACCAGAGATCGAACTCGGGACCTTGACACTTTTGAGGCAGGCGGGGGGACCACTGAGCTAACTCCCTGGCCCTCTAAATTGTTGAGTTTTGCAGAATGTGAAGTCTCTGTTGAATCCTTCCCATACATAGCCGCGCCATTATGATCGCCAATTAACAGATGAGGAAAGTGAGACGTAGCACGGTGAGGATCCACAGGTGGGGAGTGGGGTAGTCGTGGGCACTGCCTTGTACGATGGCGCAGTGAACAGGCTCTCAAAGACCTGAATGCTGTTTCTTTCTGCCCAGCACACAGCAAGCGCAGGGAGATACAGTCGCTGCACCTGATTCAAGTCATTTCTCTTCCGGTTGAGAGGCTCAGCCCAGGTTTAGGGAGTCCTTCCCCCTGCTCTCAGGTTCTTGACTTGCTAGTCATTTAGGAGCTCGGCCTGACTATTTACCCCAGCCCTTGATATTTTTAATTCAACACACCTAGGAATGCTTATTCTCAGATCTCTGTATCCGTGCTTGGTGTTTCTTTGTTCTGTTTTCTTTGCTGTTTCGGAGATATTTTCCTATTCTTTGTACTACCTTGCTCTGGCTTTCCCAGTTTGTCCAGTGATGGCGAACCTTTTGGAGCGGTCGGTGATACAGACACCCCTGTGTGGCACACGCCAGCCCGGATCGCTGAACTTTGGCTGCTACAAACTGGGAGGTCTTCCCAGCCCCTCCTCAGACTTTCTGGGCGCTTCAGTCAATTCCTGGCCTTTTGTCGCCCTCTAGTGGCCGGCACATATACTGCTTCATTTGGACACAGGTTACCAGGCCCAACATTTCAAAGCCTGTGGTCAAAAGACCCCATTTTTCTGAACGGGTTTCTGCTTCCCTTATAATATTAAATTAAGTGTTTGAAAGTTGCTGTGACGATTAAGTGACTATTTGAAGTAAATTGATGGAAGTTATTACAGAGACCCCTGGGAAAGGTCTACTCTTAACATGTTGGCGTCCAGCTGAGCCCTGTGCTAGCAGATTACTTTTCCTCTCAGCATTAATGAGAAACCGGTGAGAAATTCAGTCAACAGTTACTGAGAACTCACCAAGTACTGCACTCTGTCCTATATGCTGGGATCTGTGGTAGGTGGGAGAAAACACCCAAGCCTTCACACCATATTTCAAAAACTGTTCTGCTATTGTCAGATTAACAAACCCACAACCCTATTTACCTGCCTTATGGGAAAGGGAAAAGCCCTGTTGCCCTTCCTTTCTTTCTGGTTTGTTTTTTTGAGACAGGGCCTTGCTATGTAGCCCAGGCTGGCCTCGAACTCTCAATGGTCCTCCTCCCTCAGCCTCCCAAGTGCTGGGATTACAGGTGCACACCCCCCTGCCTGGCTTCTGTTGACCTTTCTAGCCCCAGTGAGCCTACACCACTTTTCATAGCCCTGGCTTTGTTCATTGTAGTGCAACCAGAGAGGTGATAGACAGTAAGTTCACTATGTGAGTTTTATTGTAGCTAAATTTTCCATAACAAATGATCAACGAGTAAATTCAATTTTTAACAGCGAAATCTAAAACACGTGTCACAATCTGGAGATTAAAAGTTATATAAATGGTTGGAGTTTAACTAAAATTGAAGAGGCAACTTATGGCCACCAAGTACCTGGCTCTATAATTCTGCTTGAGAGGCCTTTTGCTCCAACTTGTCTTGGATCTGTGTATTTGGTGTTTTTCAGACTAAGCCTGGGCTTGGTATCCTCTTCAAGGCATCTGTGGTAATAGCATTTTTTAAACTTTTGTAATGTTCCTTACCAGCCATTTTTGGAACATGCAGCTTCTGATTTCAGCTCGAATCTCCACCAGGACAGAACCAAGGCTGTGAAGTCTGTAATCTTTTTCACACAGGTCACACATGAGGCTGCCGCTGACAGGCCTGGGAGCTCACATCCTCAGAGAATCTGGATGAATTAGCCCCAGGAAGCTAGGCCCAGGTGAAAGTCACCGTGCTGCTGGGCTGAACCTCATGGTGCTTGGTGCTCTCCTCCCATTTCATTCCGGTGAGAATGATAGAAACGCTGGAGGGGACAGCAGCCTTGCTGCCACGCGGGTCTGTCCTCCAAGCATCTGTTGACCCTGCTGGCCTCACCTGGCCCTGTGCCCTGCTGGACAGGAAATGTCCTCAGCCTGGTGCTGGTGGGAGACCACTTCCTCCTGCTCAGCTCAGAGCACAGAACTTCCAGTGAGGCTGCGTCCCTCCCTGGAGGCTGACAGGACCTGCAGATGTGGGTGGTGTGGGGCCTGGTCATCCGGGTGGGCCAGGCCCCACAGTGAATGACTGAAATTTGACTCTCTTGCTAACATTTTAAGCCCTGCAAGTGTTCTAGCTGCTATGAGGTAATGCTGTAAACAGGAATCCCTGCTCTGTAAAGCAAAACTTAAACATCCTTCCAATAGAGACTGGGAAGTCTGCATGCCGTCCTCGATCAGCAGCCCGCTCAAGCTGATGGCACGGTGTTCGGAGGGCTGTCAGGGTTGGGAAAACTGGAGGCCAGTTTCAGAGTAGGCAGTGCCTGGAAAAGGGGAGAGTCTGGAGCCAAGGGTCCGAGGGAGGGAGCTTTGGGTGTTGGTTCCTATGGTGGCGGCTGCATCCCCTGGAGTCCTGTTAGAAATGTACATTCTGGGCCCTCACCTCAGGCCAACTGAGGCAGAAACCCCAGGAGCTGCAGAGGAGTCTAATAGCTCCTGATCTAGAGGAAAATGGAAAATGCTGGTTCATGAGGATGTTTTGTTAAAAACATAATTACTGAGAACATTCTTTAAAAACAGTGCAAGGTGTGATAAAAATATGGTGTATTCATGTTCTTGAAATCTATTGTAGTAAATGCCGCACTGCCACAAATCCTCAAAATACCCTCGCCTCGAACACACTTACCATTCTTGTCACTTTCTGAGGCGGCTCTGGGGTCCTCTTTTGGGAGCGTCTTTAGTTGTACTTCATGCCTGTCTTGACGTCCTCAACTGATTACAAATGTTTCCCTTTCACGTCGTTTTGAATTTGGGAAGAACCAGAAGATGCCCAGTGCCAGATCCAGCGAATAAGGTGGATGAGGACACATCGCGATGTTTTCATGTGGCTGCTTTTCTGTTGGATGGCGCTCAGTAGTAGCCGTTCTCTGTGTTTTTCATCGCACCTCGTAAGGACACTCTGGAAAGCGGACTCCAGAACTGCAAGAAGATGGGGTAGTGTGTCCAAAGGAGGGGACATTTTCTAGGGAGTCATGGAAGTGTGTCTTTTACTATAATAATTTCTAAAAATGAAACATTCACCATATTTGTCACCACCCTGGTGTGCTTTTGACAGCAAATACACAGATGAAATATTTATCAAGTATTCAACACATCTGGCTTTTCCCTCTTGGGCTGCGTATCTGGGACACCAGCCGTGATTGTACACCGCAGCAAACGCATGTTCAGGATGGGTGAAGAAGGGAAAAGTTCTTGTCTCCGTATCATCCGCAGTACAGTTTATTAGTCATGGTTTGTCATCTTTCTGGTGTTATGTATGGGGTTATAAAAATTTGCATATAGATATTATTTTCACTTAATTGGCATTGCAAACAAAAAAAAATCAAATTTGGGGTAGAAATTTATCTTATTGTTTGCCATGAACTGAGCTAAATTTATTTTTCTTTTAACTTTCCATTTTCCTTCTGTGTTCGTGGTGGGGTGTTAATAGCATGTCTAAACTAATTGCACTCCTGATGGTCTAATTCTATTCACTGTCATTTTTGGCAGGAAAACTCTGATTTTGGCATCCTTTCACACCGACACAGCCATGCTAAATTAGCTGAGAAGAATCTCAGAATGCTGGAGTTTTGTAACCAGGCAGAATAATTCCAAAAATATCATCAAGGAGCATACGGGATATTAAGCGTTCTGCTTGGTTTCTGCATCCACTCCTGGAGAAGTGTGTTCTGAGGACCTCCCGTCTACCACTCGGCTTTGCCTTTAGTGTGTGTACCAGTGTGACGGGGAGGGCTCTGGGGGCTGCAGAAGCCATGGCAGGAGCCCAGCTTGAACTGATTTTATAGGAGACAGAATGTATTACCTCTCACAAGTGAAAAGACCAAGAGGAATCTGGCTTCAGGCACGGCTGGCTCTAGGGGCTCAAATTGTGTCATAGGAGGCAGTCTCTAAAATGGAACTGGGTGACCTTTGGCCCGTTTCAGCTGTGTAATTTTCTTCCCCAGAGTACAGTTGAACCTAGAGATTTGCTCCTGAGAGAATACCACAAAGATGAAGGAATATCGCTTCCAAGACTAGGCTGCAGAAGGACCATGGCTCCTGCTGTTTGCCTGTGCTCACTGCGTCCCTCACCCTATGTCCAGGACCAAGCTGTCTGTGGTGAGTGGCCCTGTGTGGACGTCCAGGTGGCAAGAGACTGATGTCTCTGGCCAGAGCCTGCAGGACTTCGCCGGGCCTGACCCGTGAGTGAGCCCTGAGGCTCTGTGAGTGCGGCCCGGAGATGGCTGTGGTCTCCACCAGCACCTGGCCTGCAGTCCCGTGAAAGACCCTGTGTCCCTGACCCACAGCAAATAAGCGCACCTTATTTTACACTTGTCTGGGGATCATTCTTTACATGGCCCCAGAGATCAAGGACTCTCACGGGACTCTCCTCACCCCACTGTGCCTTCCTCTTGGGCCCTTGTTGGCCGGCAGGCTGCCCCAAGGAGAGCAGAAAGGCAGCAGGTGACTCCAGGCCCGTGGCCCAGATCCCTCAGAGTCATGGCGCTCCCCTTTGGAAGACATAAAGGAAAATTCCTGGCGTTGAGTCTTGTGATGTAGACCTGGGTCTCCTCCTGCTGGAACAGTTAGCTTTAGTATTTCCTCATGAGGCTCCCTCTGGTGGCTCGGAAATCTGTGAGAATCTGTAACTAGAGAATTCAAGGTCAACCTCCACAGGCTCCCCATTTAGAGCCTGTCGAGTTCCAGCTTGAGCCAAAAGCCAGTCTGGCCTTCCAGTTGCTTTTTTTTTTTGTCACTAGAGGTAAATGTGTCAATCAGCTTTCTGTCAGTATAAGGCTCTGGGACAGTCAGCTTAGAAAGGTTCATCTCAGCCTGAAGCTTTAGAGGTCTCAGTTGCTCTGAGTCTGCGTCATGGTGGAGTACACAGCAGAGCCACACCCTCACCTCAGAGCCAAGAGGTGGAAGAAAGGAAGAGGCTGGGTGCCCACTGTCCCCTTTGTGGCATAGCCCCAGTGACCTGAAGACCTCCCTCCAGGCCTCACCTCTTCCCCTACCTCCCAGAAGTGCCGCTGTGGGACCAAGCCTTTAACTCACAGGACGACAGGGGGCACATGGATGGCACAGCTGCCTTAGGAGAGGCAGTGGAGGGGCGGAGTCCCTGAGAGCTACCACTGTCCATTTACTTATTGACTATTATTATTGAGTGACTACGAGTGGTCATTAGATGGCTACTAAAAAACTTTTATTTTCTTTCCTCGTGATCAAGCTTTATTTTTACCAGCCTCCTGGGCCCAGTGATTGGGACCACACTGGTGGACACCGAGGGTCGGCAGGGTCTGCGGCAGAGCTGCTTGTGGTGGTCCTCAGGGCTGGAGACTCCTCCCAGGCAGCCCGGCCTTTCTCTGGCCGCGCTCCTGCCAGGAGGGACAGAGGTGTCACAGGCAGAGCCCACAGCTGGAGTCCTGGCTCGGCTGTTTATGAGCCCTGCCACCTCAGCCTCTCTGGGCCGTGGTTTCTTATTATGTCGAGGGCAGAGTCCCAGGAGTGGAGCAGGGAGACGGGCTGGCGAGCGGCAGATGGGGTGACGTCCGTGAGGAAGGAACCTCTGCCCGCGGTGGGTGAGCGGCTTGACGATTCTGCCCAGGAGGAGAAAAGTAATAATCTCACTTCCCAAGCTACTGGGGAACGTGGGCACCTATCCCTGGGTTAGCCGCTTGGCATTTCTCCTCACATCTTTGCTCATTCTCTCTTGTGTCGTTTGCCTCCTTGAAGACATTTTTTTTTTGCAGTTATTAATCGAGGTGCATTAAATCGGTTTGGTTTCGGCTCTCTCCTGCCCGCCCATCTGCAGGGTGCTGTCCGGACAGGAGGCTGTGCCCTGCTCGCTTTCTCCGACTCGCTCCCTCCGCTCCTCTTTTCTTTCTCGTCCTTCTCTTCTTCTGTCTGTGTCTTCTTGGCGCCTGTGCCTGTTTCTTGCCCCTCTCCCTGTCTACCCCAGGTCTTTTCCCTCTCCTGCTCCCTCTGCCCGGCCTCGCCCTGATTTCTCCACTTCCACGCTCCTGGTAAGCACAGCGTCCACTGCTTTTTCTCTGAGCTCGCTTAGAGCCCAGACGGACCCAAGAGGTGACAGGGGAGGCCCAGCAAGGGGGCGGAGAGATGCGTCCACAGCCTGGGCTGAGTGTAAGATTGCCTGGGGCCTAGGCTTCCTTCTTCTCCGGCTGCGGTGTGACAAATGCCCACAGGGCGGCAGTGTGGCCCCGAGGGGCTAGGCCGCCCCAGCCTGCAGAGATCGGGGCAGCGGGGCTCTCCCCGGGCGAGCCAGGTAGGCAGGCGTTACACCTGCACCTGCGTTACCCTACACCTGCGATGACCGCACCGGTCCCTCCGTGCTGCTGCGGTGTCCTGGTTTGCAGGGCTAAATTTAACCTGCAGCTGCTTTGAAGATGCTCGGGTATTTCCAGGCAGGGCGCGAGGGCTGCGGAGCTGGGAGTCAATGAGGGCCGCTGGCCAGGCGCACACGCGGCGCTGGGGGTGAAATCAGCATCCAGGTTGCTCCAGGGTCAGGATCCTTCTCCCTTCCTTTTTCCTTAATTGAGCGGAAGGGAAGCGGGCAGGAGGGAATCCGCCTAGAGCGAGGCAACAGGAGCTGGCCCTGGGAACGCCGCTGTGCCCGTGGCTCCCTCTCCCCCTGGGCGAGGCTGAGGCTGAGGCTGAGGGCCGGACCCCTCTGCCTGCTGGCCGAGTCCCTGGGCAGCGCTCCAGCGTGCTCCGTGTGTCCCGCGTTTCCTTAATTGAGCGGAAGGGAAGCGGGCAGGAGGGAATCCGCCTAGAGCGAGGCAACAGGAGCTGGCCCTGGGAACGCCGCTGTGCCCGTGGCTCCCTCTCCCCCTGGGCGAGGCTGAGGCTGAGGCTGAGGGCCGGACCCCTCTGCCTGCTGGCCGAGTCCCTGGGCAGCGCTCCAGCGTGCTCCGTGTGTCCCGCGTGTCACCTGGTCCCAGGCGGTTCCCAGGGAGACCTGCGAAGGATCCGCCCGCCTCTGGGAAAGGAGGGAGGGGGAAGGCACCAGGCACCCACTGTGGCTCCTACAGCCGGGAGACAAGACGGAAAGGTGAAGGAAGGAGGGTGGAAGCGGACAGGAAGCGTCCGGGCCCCTGCTCCCCACAGCCGCTGCTGGGAATTTAGGATGCACCTGCCCCGCAGGCCCAGACCTGCCTGCGAGCCTCCTCAGCCCTGGCAGACTCCGGCAAGCTGAGTTCTGAGAGCCCCTGTTCACATCCCCCAGGCGCAGGACTGGGACTTCACTTGAGGGGCCCTCAGGACGGCTCCCTCTTCCAACTTTGACCAGAACCCTGGGCCAGTAGGAGAGCACGGAACACCAGCGGAACACACCCGGCCCAGGACAATCCGAAGGGGCCAGGACCCTACTTCCTCTGGGGAAGGGAATCCAAGATGTGCTTCTTGTCCAAGATTTGTTGTATCTGGTGGCCACCAGTGATCAGCAAAATAACGACAGTAAGGGAGCACCCTTCCATCTTTTTCTACATAAGAATATGCTCATATAACCGATGGGTCGTATTACAAGTCCTGATTTAGCCCAAAGACTCTTAGTAATTTAGAGGCAACATTATCCTCAGGAATTAAAGATGAAAATCCCCGGGATCCACCGTTTCACTCTGTGCAAGCACTGATCTGAAGAACCACCAAGTAAGGCTACACACTTGTGAAAAAGTGATAATTTAGACTAACAATTTAAAAGTCAGCATAGACCCCTCATGGACTGTATTTAATATAAAAATCATGTTAGTAAGTACCCAAAGCATTAGCTCCTATCCAAGACAAATGATTCATTTATTAAATTTTTAATTTCCTGGATCAGGAAAGTTTGTACATAGTGGATTTCCTTTTTTGTTCCAATTAACATGCTTGTCTACTGTCCCTTTACTTGCATTTGCCTGGTATCTCCTACTTACTCCCTTATTTTCAACTTTTATCATTTGTTTTACCTCTTTTTTTAAAAAAAATACCAGTACATATTACTTAACTGGATTTGTTTGCAGCCAACCTGATGTTCTCTATCTTTTAATGGATCAATTCAGTTAATTTATATTTCATAGTAATTGATTATTTTCACTTTTATGTGTGTTTATTGTTTATTTTAATTTCCTCTTTATCCCTTTTCTTACTTTTTCTGGTTTGACCAAGAAGTCATTTATTCCTTTTGTCTTGTCAATTTTTAACAGTTTCATTGAGGTAAAAATGATTTGTGATTATGAGGCACAGTTTTTTGTTTGAGACACATTTTAAAGAGCACACGTTCCTAAGTTCTGACTTACAGATTTGGCCTGGAATTATGACCCAAATCTAGATAACGAACATATCCACCCATAAAAACTTCCTAATGCACTTTTTTTTCCCTCATTGAATTTATTGGTACATTTTAGGTATACCCTTTACATGACAGGTCTTGGTTCTCATTTTTTCCCCTTGTCCCTGCCCTGCCTCCACCTCCTCCTCCCTCCACCCCCTCCTTCCCTCCCCATTTACAAACACTTTATTTCCATTTTTTCATTTTCTCATATTTTTTTCTTTTCCTTTATTACCTTTCCCTTACCCTTTCCACTTTCCCTGCACCTTTAGCCCTTTTCTTCCTATTTCACATTGTCAATTATACCATTAGGATCTTTTGTATTATTATAGTTTTTCACACCAGAGAAACTATTCAATATTTACACATGTGTGATTTATGTATTCACTTAGGAGTATATCCTCAATATGTATCCATTTTCCTATGAGTGAATCTAATTTCTCATTCTTTATGGCTGAGTAGTATTCCATTTTATAGAAAAACCACATCTTCTTTATCCAGTCTCCAACTGATGGGCAAATGGGCTGTTTCCAAGATTTAGCTATTACAAACTGTGCCGTTATAAACATGGGTGTGCATATATCTCTGTGATATGATTCTTCTAATTATTTTGGAAAGATACCCAGCAGAGGGATGGCTGGGTCAAATGGAACCTGTAGTCCCAGCTCTTTGAGGTATCTCCATATTGACTTCCATAGTGGGTGCACCAGTCTGCACTCCCACCAACAATGGAGAAGGGTTCCTTTCTCCTTATAACCCCACCAACATTTGTTATTGTGTGATTTCTTGATAGCAGCCATTCTTTGTGGGGTGAGGTGGACCTAATGCACTTTGTAATTTCTTTTACCCCATGCCTTGATCCCCAAACTACTGATTAACTTTGTTAATATAGTTTGCATCTTAAAGCAACTTCATAATAGAGTTTATATGTGTGTTTATTTGGCTGCTTTCAGTCAGCATTGGTTGTTTTCTTTTTCAGATTCACCAATGGCATCATGTGCATTGCTGTGTACTATTCCATTGCTTGGATATAACCAGGTTGGTTTATCCATTCGTCAGCTGTCGACTGTGTGAGTTGCTGCTTCCTAGTGGATATCATAAGTGAAGCTGCCATGGACACTCATATGCAGGTACTGTGTGTAGAAGTGCACCGTCTTCTCTCTTGACTATGTGCTTAGGGGTGAAATTGCTGGGTCAGTGGTAGGAGTAGGCTTACCATTTTGAGAAATGTTTGTCGTGTTTTCTAATGTAGCATTCCATTTTACATCATTTCACGTCGGCCTGTCAGTGTAGGTTAATTCCAGTTTCTTTACACTCCATCAGTCTCAGTATGCTTACTCTTTAAAATTTAATTTTAGCCATCTTATAGGTGTATCATTATATCTTACGGTGGTTTGAATTTGTATTTCCCTGATGACTGATTCTGTGGAACACGTTTTTGAGCAAGTGATTATTTGCCATCTGTAGATCTTTGGTGATGTGCGTGTTCAGATCTTCTGCCTGTTTTTAATGTAGTGATTTGTGTGTTTTCCCCTGCACTGCTGAGATTTGAACCCAGGACCTTGTGCCTACTGGGCAACTGCTCTGTCATTGACTCATATCCCTTTCTGGGGTTTTGTACTACCATTACTGAATTTTGAGAGTTCGTTATATATTTTGGGATAGAAATCTTTTTGGCTATGTGATTTCTAAATATTTCTCTCAATCCGTGACATCTTTTCATTTTTGAGTATCTTTCAAAGCTGTGGTTGTGGTGGGGCCTGCCTATAATCCTTGGAAGGCTGAGCCTAGAGGATCTCGAATTCAAGGCCAGCCTGGGTTACAGTGAGGGCTTGTCTCAAAAACAAACAAAAATCTTTTAAAAAGCAGAAGTTTTTATTTTTAACAAAGTCAGATTTACTAATATTTTCATTATGAATTGTACATTGAGTATTACAGTTAAGAAATCCTCACGTGCAAGGCATGATGGCACATGTCTATAATCCCAACACCTTGGAGGCTGAGGCAGGAGAACTGCTGTGAGTTTGGGGACAGCCTGGGCTACACAGTGAGGCCAGCCTGAACTGTGTATTGAGACCTGTCTCAAAAAACAAAAAACAAAAAAAAGAAAGAAAGAAATCTTCACCTAATACAGGGCTGTAAAATGTTTCTTTTTGTTTATTTCTAGAAAATACTTTTAGTTTTTACATTTACAGCCACGATCAGCTTTGAGTTTTGTTGTTGTCTGTCCCATTGGGCATCATTTTCCTTCCAGAGGAATTTCCTTTATCTTTTTTTGCAGTGTGGACCTCCTGAAGACACATTAATTCAACTCAGAGTGTATGTATGTATGATTTATTTGTAGTGCTGGGGATCGAACCCTGGCCTCTCACATGCTAGGCTGACCCTGAACCACTGAGCTACACCCCTGACTCCTCACTTTCATTTTTGACAGATACTTTCACAAAGTGTGGACAGTTTTTTTTTCCTTCAGTACTTCCAACACCTTCCTTCCTTGTCTCATGCACGTTGTTTCCAACAAAAAATTTGTCAAAGCATTTATCTTTGCTCCTCTTTTTCCTCTTTCAGTCTGGTTCTCAGAAATGTAGTTATCACATGCCTCTGTATAGTTTTCAGGGTTTATTGAACTTTTGGGTCTGTTTATAATTTTTATCAAATCTTGAGAGTTTCCCACTTTGAATATCTATTTTTTTCTGCTCTTCCTTATCTCTTTTGAGATTATGGTCACATACATACTGGGCTGCCTGATGTTTTCCCACAGGTCAGTGATGTTATTTTTGAGTGTATCATCTCCGTGTGTTTTACTTTGACTGCTGTGTCTTTGAGTTTACTAATCTTTTTTTTTTAAAAAAGTAGCTTCTAATCTAATTTATAATTCCATCTAATGTATTTTTAATTCCGAATATTTTCTCATTCAACTTAGGCCTTTTAAACATATCTCCCACATTTCGATATGAAACGTTCAGTACTTGCTCTAGCTGTCTGAACACGTGGGAGATAGCTATCACTATTTTAATACTCTTTTCTGCTAATTCTAACATCTGGATCTACTCTGGGTTGACTTTAATTGATGATTGTTCTCTTTATAATGGATCGTGGTTTTCTGTTCTTTGTATGTCTAGTAATTTTTGGTAGGATGCCAGATATTATAAATTTGACTTTGATGGGCTGTGGGTATTTTTATAAATATTCTTGAGCTTTGTTCTGGGATGCAGTTAATTCCTTGGGACGGTTTGATCATTTCAGGGCTTGTTTTTATTTATTTATTTTTTCCTCATGAGTTTACTGGTACATTTTAGGTGCACAGTACGGTTACATTCATCACTGGGATCTTGTGCCTTTACATGACAGGTCTTGGTTCTCATTTTTTCCCCTTCAGGGCTTGTTTCTGAGATTTGTTAGATGGAGCCAGAACTGTCTTCAATTTAGGGTTAATTGTTCATCGTTTCGCCTCTTCCGCGTATCTCGTGAGTTGTGTGTCCTCATCGGCGGCAGGGTGGGCGTTGGTCCGCTGCCTGTGACATTCGGGGTGCGCCTTCCCTTCACCCTCACAGCGAATGCTTCTGCGTGTGCTCTCATCAGTGCTCCGCAGAACACTCAAGAAAAACCCCCTGCAGATCTCTGGCGGCTCTGTCTCTATCTTTTTCTGTCTCCCTGGTGTTTTAGCTTCCTGTCTTTAACTCCAAGAATCCCTCAAGTTCCCTTAGCTTCATTAAAAAAAATTACCTCTAAGGGATCATTTTCCTTTCCTTTTCTTTTTTTTTCCTTCCTCCCTTCTTCCTTCTCCTTCTCCTCTTCCTCCTTCTCTTTTGCACGACTAGGGATTGAGCTCAGCCCTTTGCACTGAGCTACATCCCAGCCTTTTTTAGTGTTTTTTACTTTAAGACAGGGTCTCACTAAGTTGCTGAGTTGCCCAGGCTGGGCTCCAACTTGCAGTCTTCCTGCCTCAGCCTCCCAGTATGCTGGGATTCCAGGTGTGCAGCACCACACCAGGCTGTGGATCATTGTTTTGCTCTGTTTTGTTTTGTTTGTATGTCCACTGCCTTAAAAATTATAGTTTCATGTTTTTTCTGTCTTCATTTTTTCAGTTTTGTTTTATGAACCAGGGTAAATCCAGCCTTTGTTCTCCATCTTGGTTGAAAGCAGAAATTCTCAGATTCTGCCTCTTGTGAGGTCTTTGACTCCAGGAGTCCCAGGAAGATTACTCCTCGCACCCAGCCTCCGCTGGAGGGGCTTCCCGACATCTTTCCTCCTGGCTGAGCCTCACAGCAGGGCTCTGGCAGCTTCGCAAAGCTGGGGGATGGACAGCCCCGTTCTTCCTGTGGGAGGAAGGAGGGAGAGGATGGCCTCACTGTCGGGTCAGGGAGGGCAAATACAGGTCTGGGCCTTAGAACGTGTCTGAATTCTCCTGTGCAGTCTAAGATTCCTTTAGGCCCAGACTTTTTCCTTCAGTTGTTGACAGCGAGATCCTCTCAGGTAGGCAGGCGGTCTGGTGTGGAGGAAAGCACAGGGACTGAGGACAGGGTGATGTGTGCCCCTCAGAGGCGCCACCCAGAGGGAGCTGTGGACAGATTTGAAAACCAGAAAAAGGCATCAGAGTGAAATCCCGCTCTCCCCTAGAAACCCTAACACCTCTTTGTGAGAGCACGTGGGAGGGCCCAGCTCTGCAACCGGAGTGGCCAAAAGCTGTCATCGGAACGCAGTGGGCTGGAAGCCACAGGGTGGAAGCAGTGGACTTTGGAACACCGCTGTACCGTTGGTAAGAATGTTAAAACACTGCAAAAGTGAGCATATATTAGGGTATGAAACAAAAATATTGCTAATCTTTAAAAACTTGAAAACGTTTTATTAGTTCGTGTGTGCGGTACATAATGATCACATTCCTTGTGGGGAGCTGGTGATGCACAGGATACATCTTAATTGTTTTCTCATTCCTTTCCCCTCTCCTCCCTCCTTCCATCCCTTGATTCCCAAAGTACAAAGAGCAAAATAGAAGACAGATGATAGGAAGTAGGGAGGTGGATCTTTCGCCAAAGAAAAAGTTGTTCATCTTTAAGATCAAGTGTTTAAGACTTAAGGGAAATGCTGAGCCGTGGGAGGCCTTACGGTCATGGCTCTGGGTACTAGGAGTGGCTCTGTCCTTTCTCAGGCGAGGACACAGATGCTTGAGTAGAAAGAATGAGCAGGCTTGCTCTGGCCATGGTGGCTGGAAGGGAAGGAGAGATGCTGCTAGGCCAAGCCCATGAAGACACCCTTAGGAGCTTCCAAAATGGGGACGGCATTGTTGAGTCATCCACCCATCCGTCTACCCGTCCGTCACTGGGTGGAGGGGGCAGTTGCCTGTGTGAGATGGAAGTCATATGCAAGACTAGCTCTGAAGCAAAAGTAAAATGACACTTTATTGTAGGAAAGAAACACATAGCCAGGCTTGGAGGTGCATGCCAGCAATCTCACACTCTGGGAGGCTGAGCTGGGAGGACTGCAAGTTCAGACTCAGCCCAGGCAACTTGGCACCTTAGCAATTTAGCAAGACACTGTCTCAAGATAAAAATATTTTTAAAAAGGCTAGGGATGTAACTTGGTGTGAAAACCCTAAGTTTAATCCCTGTGAAGGAAGAAAGGAAAAAGAGGAGCCAAGGAGCAAGCTGGCTGCTCCACAGACAAAGCAGCCTGCTGGGGTCCCACCCTGATGGCCACACATCCGCTTCCTTATTTCAGGGAGCGCAGTGGCTTGCTCTTTTGGTTAGCCATTTTTGCTTTCTTTTCCCTTTTTGTCTCCAATATTTCAGCTGCCCGTTTGCTTTTAACCAGGGTACTTCAAAGTCCTGTCTGTGTCCTCTGTCTCCCACCCATCCACCCAGCCATTTTATCAATGCATCCTGTCAAAAGGAGTAATAGATGAAGATCACAATGGGAAAAAGACCAGGGTTGGTCTCAAGGAATTTGATGTTTAGTGTAGAAGTCGCTGAAGTTCTTCCTGTCCCAACATACATAACTGAAAATGTTTGGGGCTGGGGATTTAGCTCAGTGGTCCCACGCCTGCTTCACAAGTGCAAGGTCCTGAGTTCGATCCGCAGTACAGCAGAAAAAAGAAAAGAAAATGTTCGCTCAGTCTCTTGGCCGTGCCAGACGCTGTCCCAAGTGTGTGCACAAAGTGACTCATTGGCCTTCACAGTAGCTCTGCGAATGCAGGCACCACTGTCATCGGCGCCGCGTGGCTGGGGAGCAGGGGAGTGTTACCCGGGCTGAGTCTTGTCTGGTGGGACGACGTGTTCTAAAACCCCTGACACGAGGGTGTGCACGACACAAGTGCAGTGGGGCTGATTCCTTCCAAGGAAGTGGGGACCCTGATTCCAGATGCAAGACCAGCAGAGCGTGGGGAGCCCGGCGTGGACACTGCTTCCCTTTCCTGCTTATTGGCACAGTCACAGATCTGCCCAGTTCCGGACAACTTGTGAGAGGATGTGCTCCTGACCCCACGGCTGCTCCTCTGTGTCTGGCACCATGAGTAGCAGGGAACATTACGCACCAGAGATGACCTCCTGATAACTTCTGGGAACCAGCCCCAGTTCTGTCTCTCCCACAGCGCCTTCCTGGCTTTATTGACGCACACCTGACAGATTAAAAGCGTGTAAATCAGTACAACCACTGGTACAGCACACAGCATGCTTAGTTCTGCTTAGTTCTGCTCCTAGGCACCGTGCTCCCCATGCCCTGTGCGAGGGGTGTTACAGGCATTGTAGGGGGAAGTTAAAGGAGATCCAGGTTCCATGAGTTTGGTTAATAAACTTTAACAAAAGGGTCCTTAGAGGATTTTCTCAGAATCGTTTGTATGCTAATGTGCTTTGTGAATCTCAGAGGGGGCTGCCTTTCAGTGGTTCCCAAATTTATTTGCCCACTGAAACCCTCCAGGCCCCCACTCCCACCCCAGCAACCCTCTTGCCTCAGCTGGGGTTGTAGGCGTGTGCCTGGCCTCCACGCAGGTCTTTCTAGCTGCATCAGACCCTCCACTGGAAACTGCTGGGCAGGGAGGCTGGTGTGTAGTTAGGGCAGCCCGCTCCTTCTGCCTGGGTGGTTTTCTTTGTTTCTTTCTTTCTTTCTTTTTTCCTCATTGAGTTTATTGGTACATTTTAGGGATACAGTACAGTTACATTCATTGTTGGGATCTTGTACCTTTACATGACAGGTCTTGGTTCTCATTTTTTCCCCTTGTCCCTGCCCTCCCTTCACCCCCTCCTCCACATTTACAAATTTTATTTCCATCTTTTCATTTTCTCCAACTTTTTTTCTTTCCCTTATTATCTTCCCCTACCCTTCTCACTTTCCCTGCACTTTTAGCCCCTTTTCTTCCCATTTCACAATGTCAGTTATCTCATTAGAATCTTACGTACTATTATAGTTTATTCACACCTGAGAAACTGGGTGGCTTTTCAAATGCTTGTGTCTGTACCTAGGGGTGGGCCTCCCACTGCAGCATTCCTGTCTCTCCTTCCCACCTTCCTCTCTGGCGCCCTTCCCTGGATAGCTCCAGGGTGCCCAGGTCTTCCCACCACGTGGGCTTCAGAACCTCTTTTTTGGTTTTCAGACCAGGTTTCACTAAGTTGCCCAGGCTGGCTTGAAATTTGCCCTCCTGCCTCAGCCTCCTGAGTAGCTGGAATAGCAGACACAAATCACCATGCCTGGGAAAACGCACACATTGGAGAGCCTATTATGTGCAAGGCGTGGCAGAGGGCAGGAGAGTTGGGCATGTGGACTTTCACTCAAAGAGCTGATCACCGAATGAGGGAGGTGTTCACCGATACAAGGTGGCATCTAAATCCTGCGCTGTGCAGTGCAGTGCATGGGATGCAGGGATGAAAGGGACACACTGCTTGGTGTCTCCACGTCCCTGATCTCCTCATGCACGTGCGGGGGACTGACAGGCCTCAGCAGCTTGGCAGGAAACTGAAGTGTTTTTCCTGTTGTTTTTGTTTGTTTTTTGAGACAGGATCTCACTATGTAATTGAGACTGACCCGGAACTCACAATATAACCCAGGCTGGTCTCGAACTCACAGTGACCCTCCTGCCTCAGCCTCCCGAGTGCTGGGATTACAGGCGTGAGCCAACACACGCAGCAGGAAACCGAAGTTTGTTGCAGGACGCTTTCCCCAGTGCTGTTTTATGAACTTAGGGATGTATTTTCTGGAAGAAGGGAGTGTTGGCTCTAAGTCAAAAGATGCAGCCTGACCTGGAGCTTCAGTCTACAAAAGTCACGTGCTTCGCTGCCAGAACGGAGAGTGAAGTGTTTTAGGGTCCAGGGTCACCTGCTGTCCTCAGGGCAGCACCCACACTGGAAGCAAGGCAGTGGGGCTGCTGAGGGCACAAGTGTGGGGGGCGTCTCCTTCTATCCCTGTGCTTCTCACTGAACTAGAGCCACTGCTGCCACTGCTGAGCGCTTAACTTCTGCATACCTTGGTGGGGTTTTTTTGTTGTTGTTTTTTTTTTGTTTTTGGTACTGGCAATCAGACTCAGGACCTTGTGCTTGTGAGGTAAGTGGCAGAACCACTGAGCTAAATCCCCAGCCCTGCCCCCCCATTGTTTATTGGTACATCTAAAGCAATCAATACAGTCACACTCATCACTGGGATCTTGTACCTTTACCTGATGTGTCTTGGTTCTTGTTTCTTCCCCATCCCCCTGCCCTCCCTTTGCCCCTCCACCCTTCCCTATTTACAGAGGCTTTGTTTCCATTTTTTCCTTTTTTGGCACCGGGGATGGAACTCAGGCCCTTGAGCTTGCAAGGCAGGCAGTGGAAACAGTGAGCCAAATCCCTGGCTCCATTTTCCCTTTTTACACATTTTTTCTTTCTCTTATTTCCTCTCCCCGCCTTCCCACTTGCCCTTTGGCCGTTTTGTCCCTCTTTCATCCTCCCAATTATACCATCTGCCTGTTCTGTCTTCGTAATGTGCGGATATGAAGCAGTGTGTGTGTCATAGCTTGGCACGAGTGTTTCGTGTGTGACACACTTAGAACATTTTGAGTTTCTCTTTTTGTTATTTTTTAAATTGCTATGCAACAAATTACTCCAACACTTAGTGGTTTACAACGAGAGTCTTTATTTATTGCTGGACAAGGTGGCACACACCTGAAATCCCAGCACTTGGAAGGCTGAGGCAGGAGGATCACAGGGAGTGCGAAGCCAATTTGGGCAACATAGTTCAAGGCCAGCTTGGACTACAAAGTAAGACCCTGTGTCCAAAACAAAAATAGAAATCATCATTTATTATCTCTCCTTTCACAGGTTCTGGAATTGGGGTTCAGGATCTCTCATGAAGCTGTTGTCAGATGTGTGCTGGCATCGAGGCCCCTGAGGTGTCACTGTCACTCGTTTGTCCCGCACTTGTGCAGAGTGGGCCGGGATTCCACCGGGGCAGGGTCTGAGGAGGTGGCTCTCCGAGGAGGGGTCCCTCGGGGCTGGCTACGTCAGCTCAGGAGGCGCTGCATCCTGTTTATGACCGGTGTGAGCTGAAGGACCCTTAGCCAAGAGCACTACGAACTCCCGGGTCCACAGGTCCTCCGCAGGGATTCTGGAAGGAGAGCCTGATGACCTGAGTCCACACGCCAGCCCTCGAGGCCTGGGCTTTCCCGAGGAAAGGGCTGAAAGGAGGGTGAGGCCCGGGGAAGCAGGAGAAAGGACAGGGCAGGGCAGGTGGGAAGTGAGCGGAGCCCAGGAAGGCGTGCGGTGAAGTCTGCTGCCTCCGCCTTGCAGGAAGGGGCAGAGAGAGCCCAGCTTTGTCTTCCTGAAGGCCAAGGCCGGCTCATTTGGCCCCTGGCTGAGGTCCCCAGGGTGGCCGCCCTTGGCTGTCGCTGGAGGAAATGCTGGGTGGAGTCAGAGGAGGGCTGGGGACGCGGAGGCCTCCTGCCCTGGGTTTGTAGGAGCTGGGGCTGCTGGCCAGGGAGTCCCCTCCTCCAGAAGCCCTGAGGGGTCCGGGGCTGAGAGCCGTGTTGGGGAGGAGCTTTGAGGTGGAGGGGTGGGAACTGCAGGAGGCTGGGAGAGGAGAGAGGTGGGCGGGATGATTGCAGATGGGGGTGCAGGTCTAGGCCAAGCTCACGGGGAGACTTCAGGCCAAGCCACCCGTCACTTGAGTGCTGGGACCCAGCCGTGTGGTGGGCAGCCTGAGGTGTGTATTTGGGTGATTCACCCCAAGGTCCTAAGAAATCTTTCCATCTGCCTCACTGTCCGAAATTCCCCGGGAAAGAGCGGTCATTTTGTTGGCAAGCTGCCCTCTCTTCCACGTCAGCTTTAGGAGAAGGAACGAGTTGAGTCACTAACACTTAATGTGGAGCCTCTGGAACACAGAGGAGGGATCTGAGCACCAGGAGGGCGTGCGGAGCCCTGGCAATTAGCACTTAAGGAAAGGGACACAGACAGGCTCTTTGCTGCGAATGCAGACTCAGCTGTGAGGCAGCTCCCAGGAAGGGCCTTGCTCAGCCCACTTCTCCCTCCCACCAGGGATTTTGAGGGGAGAGTGTATTTTTTTGGGTGATTTGAGAAATGAAGTAAATGTTGTTGAGGTGGGTGGAATATTTGCGTGGAGAATGGAGGTGAGAAATGCCCAGACCGATGAGAGGCTGACCAGCGAGCCGCCCTGAGCCATCAGCATTAGGGTCCCAGGAGCTTCAAGGTAGGAACTTCCTGTCCTTTGATAGGAACTTCCTGTCCTCCCGGCCCAACCCAAGCTCCGCCTGACTCAGTACCGCCCACCTTGAAAAGCGTTTCTGGTGATTTTTGTGCAAACTAAAATTTAAGGACCACAGATCCTAATTGTCCTGGGACAAGACATAAAGAGTATTGTTGGGAGAGTTTAGCTTCTAACATATAATCAAGATGTTCCTTACAGAAGGGTCAACCTGAGTCATTTGTAGGAAAGTGGCTGCACCTTGAGACTGTAACGTATAGCTCCTCTTATAGGAGAGATCCAAAGAATAAATAATTTAAAGGACGAGATAAAAGATGGATGACAGGAATCAGGGAGACAGGCTTTCTGCAAATGGAAAAGGGGACCAAGCGATGAAGGAAGTGGGGAAGGAGGGAAAGGAGACGCAAAACGAACGGATGTGTTCGTGCACCCTCACCGAGTCGCCATGAGCAATGTCATCGTTACGTTCTGCAGAGATGGACTAATAAAACATTTTAAATTATTGTTTCAAAGATCCTAGAGGAACGAGCTGAACTAAATTGAGATTCAGAGTACACCTTTTGGACCATGTGGTTGAAATGGACTAGAAATGAACTCTTGGGGACACACACACAGATGCCCCCATAGCTTCTCCCGGGATTCCAGACCAAAGATTCAGAGTAGACCTTTTTGGACCATGTGATTGAAATGGATTAGAAATGAACTCTTGGGGACACACACACAGATGCCCCCATAGCTTCTCCCGGGATTCCAGACCCCTGCTGCCTCCCACTCCCAGGGGTGTCCTTGGTATCTCGGCTCAGCCTGGGCTCCTGTGAAGGGGCGGCTCCAACCTGGACCTTCCCTCTGCTCTTCCGGCCACGCTGCCTCCCACTCCCAGGGGTGTCCTTGGTATCTCGGGCTCAGCCTGGGCTCCTGTGAAGGGGCGGCTCCAACCTGGACCTTCCCTCTGCTCTTCCGGCCTCAGGGGCCTGAGTAGCTGTCTCCTGCGCTCCTCTGCTTGAGGTCCCTTTCTGGGTGAGTCCCACCACGACCACCCTGTGTAAAACTGCGGCCCTTCACGTCCCTTTCCTTGCCTTGGTTTCCTGTTCACAGCGCTCAACACCCTCGTGTGCTCCGTAGTTCGTGTATCCCTATATTGTATTTCTCTCCTCCCTGCAAGCGGGAAGCTCTCCACAGACAGGGAGTTTGGTGCGTTTTATTCACGGCCGCATCCCGGGACTGGAACGATGCCCGGCACATGGGAGGTCCTCTGTAATGTGTGCTAAACGAGTGACGACGACACGCCGCGTGTTTTCACGAACTGCTTCCTCTTGGAGAGCTCGCCATGTCCAGATCGACAGGGCTGCTGGTGGAGACCACTGATAGGAGCGCGCAGCTCATTTCACAACGCGTTCAGGGTCCTACCCGTGCCGCCAGCCACGCGAAGCCCCTTTGACAGCATCATCTCTTGAAACGATTCCCAGCACCAACTCTTCAAATGGGGAAGTTGAGGCCCAGACAGGTTAAGAGACGCACAGCTGCGAAGGAGACTCGGACCCCGAGTCTGTGTGTAGCAGCCAGCCCAGGTTCTTGTTCTCTTTCGAAGGTGGAGTTCAGAGCTTAAAGCTGTGCTCCTCTTCCTGGAAAGCTTCATTCTGACAGTTGCTGACGTTACTTTCTCTCTTCTGCGGTACTCTTGCTTCTGGGAACATCCGCTCTTGTCTGAGAGTTTAGAACTCGGACCCACCCCTCACTGAGGCCGGCCCCAGGGTCCCGCACTTCAGCGACCCTGCTCTCCTTCCTGGATGTTGAGAAGGCGTCATGGTGCCTCCCGAGGCCTCGGCACAGACGGCTGCACAGTAATTATTCTGCTTCCTTCAAGGCATAGGTGTTGAGCTTCCCCAGAAACAAGGCTGCCAGGCTTTGAGGACAGGGGATGACAGACACAGCCGTGACCCTTCGGAGTATTTTGGGGTGGGATCGCACTTTGTAGTTTAGGCTGCACTTGAACTCATTGTGTAGCCCAGGCTGGCCTTCAACTCGCAGCGATCCTCCTGCCTCAGCTTCCCCAGTACTGGGATTACAGGCAGGCGTGACTCCCAGCTCCTTGGAAGGATTTGGGGAGGGGGCTGGTCTGTCTAAGGCTTCTGCAGTTATATGGGAGAGGCAGGGTGGCCCACAGTGAGGCCAAACACCTTTCCTAGAGTAAACCTCTGCCGGGAAGACCATTTCCTCCTTCCTTCTGAGCCCCGTGGGGCTGGGGCCACAGCAGACGCTCACGGAATTGGCACGGCATGAGTGCATGTTTGCCTCCCCAATCTCATTTCCTATGGGTTTTTATTTTAACATGGAGGTTTTCTTTCAAGTGGGCGTCTCACCCTGACTGCGTGTGGCTCGTAGCTGTGGGCCTCAGACTGGTTTCTTTGCGCTCTGTTTTTCTCACTGTCAGATAAAAAATTCCTGCCCTTCCACTTGCATGGATTTTATCAAACCTTTGACCGCTTCCAGCATCTTTCTGGTGAGAAGAAAAGCATTCACTACAGGACTCCTCATGGGGGTCTGGGAATGGGTACCTGAGTGACCGGGGCTCCTCGCTGCTGCAGAGGCAAAAGGGTTGCTGGGGGACGCACGGATCCCATCTGGGGGCTCTTAATTTGCTCATCCCCTGATCAGTTCTTAAGTGCAAATGGAGGAGAGCGATGGAAATAACAAGAAAACAAATCCACTGCTAACAATTTTGAGGAATGGAATTAATCAGGAATTTGTGTGTGTGTGGCTTAAGTTTTTCTTATCATTATTACTTTCATTGTACACATTTATAGGGTGTGGTGTGGTAACACAATATGCAATGCCCAAATCGGGGTAATTAGCATTTTCATGCCTGGCCTAATTACAACTTGTTTTTAGTAGAAATTTGAACACTTGCATTGTACATTCTGTTCATATATTTAAGGATTTCTTTCAGGAGAGAAACTAAAAGAGAAAGCAACAGGGAGGAGAGAGACACACAAATAGAAATACTCTCAAATGTTTAGCTCTGCATTAGAGTTTATTGAGACGTAGAATTAAAATTAGCAAGAAGCAAATGGTGACCACCAAGTATCAAAGAACACTCCTTGGCCCCAGACACTTGGCCTGGCACCTAGTTTAGTCCATTTCTCCATATGCTGAAGGCTAGTCTTTCCCTGTTCCCAAACACACTAATTAATCATGATTGATGGAATTCTGTCCTATCTGGCCCCCATCCAAGAGTCTCTTAAGTAGCTTAAACTTTTCCAGAAATAAAAGTCCACCCAACTCTATAGTTCCATGTTATGCTGTGTTTATGTTTATTCTGGGAGTCCTATTTTTCCTGGGAAAATGATGAAATCTTACATTTTTGTACTGTTTTATAATTTATAACGCACCTTTCACCCATCACTCCACAGCAATTTCACTACTTTGGGAGGGCAGATATTTTTATCCCACTTCACAGCTAAGAAATCTGAGCTTCTGATGTTTTCCTGCAATTTCTTGCCTAGCACTTGGTCAAGTCACATCCAACAGCTCTGCACACTGATGCTTAGACCAGGCTTTGCCCCCAAAAATGCCCTGATCACAAAGCTGCAGCAAACCACGTAGAAGGGAAATCAGTTATGTTCTAATTTCTGACTATTTCATTCAAGCATAAATTAAAATCAATCGTACAAAAATTCTAAAGAGCAGTAACATTTGTCAAACATTTACCCTGTTCTAGGAATTAAAAGTACATGCATTATCCTACTTAATCTTGACACTCCTAGAGGGAGGGGCAGTATGGCCGCTCCCATTTTTATAGATGACCAAAGAGCTGTGGGAGTTAAAAGTATTGCAGGCTGCTCAGGTAGTGAATAACAGAACTGTATTGAACCCAAGTCAGTTAGATGCCAGAGCTAACGGGCTCACCCACCCCTTTGACTCTCCAGGAAAGTCCAGCAGTGATGGATTTTACACAACACGGAACAATGGTGACGGACATATATTAAATGCTTCCTTTATGCACACAGAGCTCTATATGTTTTACATGCAATTTCTTACTTTTTCCTTACAATAAACCCATGAAGGAGGCTCTGCTTTTATAGATAATATAACTTTTAAATATTTCATCCAAATTCACATAACTAGGAAGTGGCAGAGCTGGGATCTGAGCCCAAATAATAATTCTCTCAGAAGCTGGGCACTTCATACCTGGCTAACACTTCGGTGGTCTTCCCTGTTCTGCCCTAACAGAACAAACAGCCTTGGGAGTGTGGGGTGCTTAGGGTGTTTTAGGGCTCCTCGGGCCAGTCAAGGGAGTATGCCAAGCCTTCTTGGACAATCAGTTTATAAGCAAACTTTTCCTACAAGGAAAGGATGAATTTTGCTTTGCTTTGCTTTGCGATGAAATTTCACCATGTGCCCCTAGCTGGCCTCCAATTAGCTCTGCAGCCCAGCCTGGTTTTGAACTCACCATTCTCCTGCCTCAGCCTCCCGAGTGCTGGGCTTGCTGGAGTGTGCCACCATGTCTGGCTTGGAAAGGAAAGTTTAATAGGGGCTTTCTATGAGGATTTTGTGATGGAAATACCATGTTAAGCAATAAAGATGTGTCAGAGAGTTTTCACTCTAAGGCAGGAGTTTGGACAAATTCTTTAGTTCCCATGAGTCTAAAGAAAGAACAAAAGTTAGCTTGAGTAGCTGTTTATAACCGATGATGATGAGAAAGAATAAACACCTCTGGGACTGTGGTGTCTCCATCTCTTAAATAGTTTATCAGGCTAATACTGACTACTTGTTTAGTTTATATTGTTACTATTGGCTTCAGGTGCGTAGAATAGGTTCTGTCACATCCTGAGCTTGGGACCTGCTGTCCACACTGGTCCTTGCAACCTGTCTATGCTGATTATTGTTCTCACTAATCCTGTGGCAGGGTGAAGTGGGAAGACACCCTACTACACACTCCTGGCTACCCTGCCTACAGCAGGGGTGCGTGTGTGCCTGTGGAGTCTCTGCCCACGTTCCAGACATGCAACTCAGCAGGAATGGCTTTGGGGAGTCGGCTCCATGCCCCCAACACGGGGGCTCTGGGTGACTCTGGCTGTGTGAGGCAGGAAACATCTCTCCTTCCCTCTGAGGGTTCGGGCCTCAGGGCAGTCACAGGATTGGTGAGAACATCATTTCCAGGACCTCTCCAAGTTCCAAGGAGGTAAAACGAACAAGTGACATCTTCCAGGAAATGCCATGTCTCCAGGGCCCAAATATCCACCTCATCATTCTGCCTCTGCCCTCAGAGGACGTTGCTCACACTCAGCCCATTCAGTGGGGGCACAGCAGAGCTGCCGGGGATGCTCTGGGGACCTGGCTCTTGGCTCTGTGGTCTTCGGGGAAATCCTGCCCACAGGCCTGGACCTCACTTGCAGGAGGAGCTGAGGTTGCCTTGGCGAGGAAGCTCATCCCACAGCAAATCTGCCCAGGCTTTTATGTTTGTCACCACTTCCTTCTGCTTCTATGGAAAACAATTTTTGCAACTTCCCTATTCCTTGTCAAAGTGAATTTAATTTTGTAACCAAAGAGAGACAGAATTTCATGTTGCTAATGGTTCAGGTCATTGTAGAGGCTTTTCCTCTACCAAAGGTATTTGGATTCAAGTTTTTTTCCTTTCCCTAATTTAGTCAGAGTGTAAACCGTGCAGATTCCAGCTCCAACACTGACTAGCATGTGTTCTTAAAACCTTGGGCAACATATTTAACTTTGCTAAATTTCCATCTTTGTCTTTGAGCTATTGGTAAGTACCTCACGTGTGAGGATTGAGTGTATCAGGATTGAGTCAATGTCCTTCGCAAAGCCCACACCACAGCACTTGGTACATTTAGTTCTCCTGCGGCAATGCTCAGAAGGGGGTCTTCTGGGCCCAGGAGAGTGTGTTATGAACTTTAACAGTGCACCAGTTTAGTTTAAAAGTTTGGAGTCCAGCTATTAGTGAACAGTGTGGGTACATCCCTCAAAACTTACCAATAGCAGAGATTAAGAATGATGTCAGCTTCAGCCAAGGCGATGGCAGAAATGGTTTCTCCTCACTTCTGTGTGCCTGTTCCTGGTGTCTAGGGAGACCTAGCATGAATACAGAGGCTATTGGCCATTCATTCCCAGATTCTTTTCTGTTTCTGATCAAGCCACATTTGTGTGTTTCCTTTATCTACAAGATTTTATAAAGCTTGATTAGCTTCAGATATTTTCAGTAAATCCTGTATGGCTAATTTATCAGGGCTTGCTGTGAGTTCAGGATATTATCTTTGTTCTCTGACTCTATTAGTCTTCCCTGCCTGTTGTGGCCTTTGGCTCTATCTCCATTCTCATTTTCCTATATAGATGTTCTTGCTTTATGTCCTTTGAATGTCCTGATTTTTTATCAGACACGTTTGGGTGCCACGTATGTGCTAGAATCTGCGCCAGAGACGAGGTGACTGGACCATGTCCTGGCTCCTGCTCCATCACACCCATAGCTCTCCTTTTCCTGCGGGACCAGAATCCCTCGTGAAACTGAGAAAGAGCGATGTTTTCTTAGGCCTGACCGCAGAATTTCTAGAAGTGGGGCTTAGAGCTATATACTTAGACAAGGAGAGCCTTAGTCCGAAAAAAAGCTAAAGGAACTTAACTGGACAGCACACTGCCTGCTGTCCCACAGTGACGCCACTTGCAGTCTATGCTGTCCTCACTGTGCTCCGTTCATCTGAATCCATTCGACAATTGCCCCGGGCAGCTAGAGAAAGCTCTGATCACAGGAAAAGCAAGTCGAGGGTGCTTCTGGGAAGCACAGTTGGCTGAGAAGCAAAGGTGTTGCATGTTAAGTGGATGAAAGGTCGGCTAGAGAGGGAGGAGCCTCATGCTGGTGGCACTGAGCACTAAAGAGGACGCCCACTGCAGTCAGCATGGACTCTGGACACGGGCTTCACAACTCATTCTCAGCTCTTTCAAAATGCTGTTCAGATCATTACTCAGGGGAGCCCAGGGCAAAGGGACCTGCCTCTGTCAGCCTGAAGCACAAAGACAAGCAGGCAGCTAAGGAAAATCACCTGTGCACCAGAGGAGTAGACTCATGAGCAAGCAAATTGCACAAGTAATGTACCTGACTTAGCATAAGTGACTCCATCTTGAAATGACCAAGTGTGAGAACAGATTGGGAACACAGTGCTCAAGCCCGGAAACTCCAGGCAGTCCCAACTCCCATATGGCCAAGGGCTCTGGACTGGAGACCCCTGAAGTTAGGTTCCAATGTCCTGCTCAGTATACCATGCAGGCCTGAGAAAAGAATACACTAAGAAAATTAATAGAGAGAAACTGAGGTGCCAGGACAACCAATGCCAACCCAGCCAACAAATGCACTGGTCAGTCCCATGCACTTCTATTGGTATCAATTGGAGTAAAGGCAAGCTACATGTAAGGGCAAGACTACACGTGGTTTCTCTGGAAATTAATGTAAACAAGGCTTATAAAGGACAGGACAAAGCATTCTCAAATTAGGAACAGAATAGAGAAAATGTATGGTTGCAATTAGAACACTGTCCTTCAAGTAGGAAGGTTTTATTTGTGGGAATGGAATTTGGGTGCAAGTTACTCTGATCTTGGCCCTTAGGCTTTGGCAAGACTTACTTCTCTAAACAAGCCAATTGTGGGGTTAACTCTTGACAGCCTGCTTTGGGCATCATCAGTATTACAGTCCTCTTCGTCTTCCTTTTCTCTGGAAACAGCAGCTGCATCATGGTGAGCTGCGACTGTCTGTGGGGCCTGCTTGCTCCTGGGTCTCATTGGCAAGCAGTGATTCAGGTCTAGTGATCTTCACAGGTCTAAGGGCCTTTGCAGGTGAGCGGAGTCGCTCAGAAGCAGCCTTTGCGTGGCTCCCAGCAGGGGTGCCATGTCATGCTGCCGTGAATCCGTCATCTTGGTACACGGTCGTCTGTTCTGGGACGATGGCCACAGCGTCTTTTTATTTTCTGTTGAAAAATAAGCGTACCCTGGCCCCTATGTTATTAACTATATTGAGGCTTTTAGTTAGGACACCTTTGACAACACCAGTGTCCAGGACGTGTCTATAGATCCATCTTTGTAACAGTGGAGTTTAGAAGGAGTATATTTACCTTCCATAAGCAGATTTAAAAAATTTAAAATGAAAGTGCAAAAGAAAGGGACAAAATCTAACTGAGCTCATGGAGGTAGCTGTAGCCCCTTTTTGGTTATGTACTTCTGCATTTAGGGAAAGGTGAGTACGCCCCATGATGGCTTCTCTCGATAGATATTCTGGGAAATAAAATGGAGCATTCTGCAATAAATGCAAAGTGTAAAAGTGAAGCAAGTTAGGTTTTGAACGGTTAAAGGTGCATAAGTAATAACAGCGGTCTTCTGAAATAAATGAAATCTGTTTGAATTTAGAGTGGGCACTCAGTCTACACATTTCTCTATGCTCAGTGTTTTTATTTTAATTCCTGAAAGTGATTTTCCATCTTTATAGTATATTCTTCTTTAAAGATTAGCTTTTCCCTTATCATCTTTCTATAACTATTCAAATAACAAATGTAGGCGTAAGGTTTTGTTTTCATATTCCTTCTCTTTCAAAGAAGAAAAAAAAGGAACAATGCTTTTTGTTGTTCTTTACTATTGTGACTTTTGATTTTGATTAAGTAGTCATCTAAGGCCCAGTATATGGAAGCTTAAACTTTCATATTCTTGTGGACTGTTTTTTGTTTGTTTTTCCTCCCCCTGCCACTTTTCTTTCCAGTGCCAGGAATCAAACTCAGGACCTTGCACTTACAAGGCAGGGGTGGTGCCACTGAGCTAAATCCCTGCCACCCCCCCGCTTTTGAGACAGGGTCTCACTCTATCGTTCAACCTGGCCTTGAACTCACTGTGTAGGCCAGACTGTCCTTGAACCTGTGGCAATCCTTCTGCCTCAGCTTCCCGAGTGCTGGGACCGCAGGTGGGAGCTCCTCGCCTGCCTGGAAGCTTCAGTCTTCGTGCAATGTGAAGCATAAACTAAAATGTATTCATTAGCTTCAGCCTCAAAGCTTCATATTTTTGTTGCTTGAAGAGTACTCATAGGTCTCACTTTGAAGAAATATATTTGAAAAAGTCAGTAATCCTTTCAGTTTCATTTCACTTTTTCCCTGTCAAACACATGTCAAATTAGATGGAATACTTTTTAAAGGAATACTGACAAAATTTATCTCTGGGTGGGAGAACTGGGCTGACTTGAACATACTCGTGTGTGTGTGTGTGTGTGTGTGTGTATATACATGTATATACGATATTACATAACCTCATTTTCTCCCAATAATATGTACTGCTTTTATAATCATAAAAATCCATGTAATTTAAAAAGAAAGAATATTTTACTAAACTACCTTTCCAGGAAGTCCTTAATGCGCCCACCTTCCATTAATTTTGTTCCCCTACCGCTTGCAAACTCATGTTTTAAAGAAGCCCACCCATGCTCTGACAGCTAGCATGGCTTTGCTCCTTCCTACGAGGAATTTCATTTCTTTAGGACAAGGCTGAGGTCTCCTCCGTTTTGCCTTCCTGGCCCAGTTCAGCGTGGCCTCCGGCTGCAGTGCGGGATGGGAGTGGGGTGTCCAGAGCAGTTGCAGCCCCTCCGTTCGCTGCCCTATCATGGTTGCCCTGTGTAGATGAGGGGCCCGGGAGAGGAGCAGGTAGGAACTTGGGTGATGTGAACCCACATAGGAGGATTCTTTTTCTGTGCTGGGAACTGAACATGGAGCTTTCACACTGAGCTGCATGCTCAGCCATTCATCCATTCGTTTATATATTAATGTAATTTTATTTTGTTTTGAGATAGCTTCTCATTAAGTTGTCCAGACTGGGTTTGAACTTGAGATCCTCCTGTCTCAGCCTCTCAGAGTGCTGGGATTACAGATGTGCACCATCACACTTTGTTTAGGAGCTGAACATTCTCCATGCCAACTATTAGGTTTTTGAAGTGGCATCAAGTGGAACTGAAAGGCCTGAGAATGTTACTGAATCAGTACAATCTACATACTACTCACACCGCAGGAATAGACTACACTCAGAGCCTCTTCTCAGGAGTAGTGCTTGTGGGGACAAAGCAGGCTGAGGAGAAGTGGACCTAATCATTTCTTTGTAGAGGTTTGTCGCTGGGGCTACAGAGGTAACGAACCCCAGGATCTCTCAGAGGTTGACATTGTTAGGAAAAAGCCCTTCATTGAAAGGAGAGCTGCTCATAGCTCATTTCCTCCTGTGTGAACTACAGACCTTTCTTTCTGCCAAGCTCTTCAGCAGAGAAGAAGCTCCAGGAGAGGAAGTGAGGCCGCGCCGCAGTTTGGATGTTGCATGCTGAGAGGTGCCTGTGCTAAAGGCTTGGCCCCTGGGGTGGGACCGTCATGGAGCGTGTGCCCTTCGAGGGTGGAGGGAGCCAGGCCCCTTCCTCCTTCCCTTCTTCTTCCTGGCTGGGGGGAAGAGGTTGTGTGCAGCCTTGCCATGGGCCCAAAACAGCAGGGCCTTTGCTCGTGGACTGCAACCTCCAAAACCGTGGGCCTAAGTAAACCTTTTCCCTTCTCAGTTGGTCTCAGGGATTTTGTCATAGTGGCAGGATGCTGACACAAGTAGAAAGGGGGGAAGTAGAAAATGGAGGGGCCCAGTGATGTGCAACGAAGATGAAATCCAGAGAGGCAGGGAATGCTTCAGATTGTCCTGTGAGTCTCGCAGAGGGATCAGGTCTGTACTCTGCCGCCTTTCTTTGCCCCTGAAATCTTTATAACTCCTAGCACATTTACTGCAGAAAGGTAAGTACATTAGGATGCACCTATATCCCAAATTAAACAGAAAATTTTGGTAAATATGTGTACTTTCTTTTTTTTTCTGGTTTCAGGGATTGAACTTTGGACCTTGCACTTGCCAGGCAGGTGCGGTGCCCCTGAGCCACATCCACTGCCCTTAGTAAATATTTTTGATGAGATGTTATGTTGAATCATGAAATTGCCATTTAAAACAGTCAAATATAGTCAGATAACATTTAGCAGTTTCTTTCTATTCAGTCTAACAGCTTTGCTTTTGAAAATGCTGTAAGTACTGCATTTAATTGACAACTTGCTATGATTTCTGAGCAACCACTCCAGAACTTACAGGACACGAGGAATCTAATCTGCCCTGTGATTAGAGGGGACGGTACCGTGGATGTTCACAGGTACCGGATGAACGTTGAGTCTGTGTGACATTGCAACTATAAACAGCCTGTGAAACATTTATCCGCCCGAACTTCTGAGTTGTTTTCATTTCAGAGCCGGTGCCCGGAGTGGTCTCTGAGACACAGATTTGTGTGCCCGAGGATCTCAGGGGAGCAAGCCGGGCTGGCACCTGTGGGGTGGGAACGAGCCACACTGGCTGAGGCGGGGCTGGGCCGCAGGACGTCACAGGGATCTTGGAGTAGCAACGGGGCTTCGTGGGCTCACTGGGTGCAGGCCGCCCGGGGAAGTGTTGGGGGGGTCGCCTTGCCGAGGTGGCATCCACAGGTGAGGCCAATGCCAGCCAGGGCTGGCAGCCCCAGCACTGTTCCTACACTGCCCCAGGGTCAGGTGGTCTTGCAGGGAGCAGGGGGCTTTTAAATCACCTCAGGAGGGACCAGGAGGGGCTGGGTGGGGCGAGACTCATCAGTAGATGCCAAGAGAGCCCTACGCAGGAGCCAGGACTCCTGCCTGGTCCCCTCCTCCTACCTGGGGGCCAAGTTTGCGCTCCTGGCTGGCTCCTTGGGCCTCCCTGTGGGGAGGAGGCCGGACCTGCTGAAGCCTTCTCTTTCCAGCCCTAGTGCTCCCTGAAACTTCAGTGGTTCCAGAACGGAGCAATCAAATCAGAGCTGCCAGCTCGCCTTGGAAGGGGCTAAGCACCTTCAGAATGGATCTGATTCCCATTAAGCAGGCTGAGAACTTTCTCCTGTGCCTTTCCTCTGCCACCTGGGTAGTGATAGGGTGGAGAGCAGAGATAAGATCCAAGCCAGGCCTTTTGATAAAGAATCATGCCTACTTCTTCCTCCTGACTGTCACAGCCCTGGGCAGACATGGCTATGACAAAGATGCCCCATTTCATTACTGAGCTGCTGGCAGCCTGTCATGGAAGGAAAAAAAAGCCAGTGTCTTAAATACCAGGGCCCCTGGCTTTGCATGTGCTGGCTTTGCAGCATGTATGCTAAAATAGGAACTTTGTAAGGCTAGATGGCCCCAGAGGAAAGGATAACATGGAAATTTGAGAGCACTTTTTTATTTTTGAAAAAAAAAAGCAATAAACCAGGCAAAGTGATATACACCTGTACTCCTACCTGCTCGGGAGGCTGAGGCAGGAGGATCACAAGTTGGAGGCCAGTCTGGGCAACTTAGGAATTTAGCAAGTTACCATGTCAAAATAAAAAATAAAGAAGGGCTGGGAATGTCGGCGTAGTAGTAGAGAGCCCCTGGGTTCAATCTCCAGTACCACAAAACAAACAAAAAAGGCCCAAGGGATGGCGGGTTAGATAAACAGCAGTAAGCTAAGAAGTACAAGTCACACAGTTACACTAAGAAATCTGTTGTGACCAAAAGAAAACCTTTTTTTTTTTTTTTTTTTTTTTTTTTTTTTTGTGGGGCTTTTTTTGTAC